>NC_135619.1:26410645-26712742 GCF_053574225.1 Canis aureus
AAAGCTATTGCCATTACATTTTATCCTGAAAGAAACAAGAAATTACCAGGAAGGATCAAAACCTAACCGAAAAGGGTTGCTGCTACAAATCCCCACAAGCATTTCAGAGGGGGAGTAGGACTTTTTCAGGGGAGGAGTTATATTTATCCACCTGACAAGGAGTCTGTGAAATTATCTAGTTAAAGCAAACAAAAGGCAGGGGCTTTAATGTATCTACAAGGTACCTGACGTTTCAAAAATCAGGGAAACATACCTAAAAATTTGTAAAGTTAAAAGTGTCTACAGCCAGATTTTGAACTTTTAAAGACACTTTCAAGATTTCTCAAAGTACAGCTTCAAGTTCAAAGTGAACCCATTGAAAACTGGTTTCACTAAGATCGGGCATCAGCATCAAGCAGCATCAGCGGATTATTAAGGCTAAAGTTTCCCACGATGCCAGGTGACAAGGAAGTCTTTTTTTCATTTTTAGTATTTCATTTGTTCAACAAATACTTTAAATCTCCACTTTTTGTAAGGCACTGTGATAGGAAAAGTAGAGGATTCAAAGATATTTGAGGTAATTATTATGCCCTTGAGGAGAAAACAGTGGCAGAAAGTTAACAGTTGCTGATATCTTTAAGCAAGCTTCTCAAAAAAATAACTTACATAAAATTAATAACTTACAATGCGATCTAAAGTACCCTTTTGGGGCCTGGGTGGCTCAGTCAGTTAAGCGTCTGCCTTGGCTCAGGTTGTGATCTCAGGGTCCTGTCCAGCATGGGGCTTCCCTGCTCAGCGGGGGAATCTGCTTCTCCTCCTTCTGCCTCTCCTCCCAACTCATTCTCTCTCTCTCCCTCTCTCTCAAATAAATAAACAAAATCTTTTTTAAAAATACCCTATTGTTTTAGTTTCAAGGAATATTATATTCTAGCTGTACATCTGATTTCTCTTCTGTGACCTGTGTCCACGTTTGGCCCTTTTCATCTGAGTTGTGTGCATGTCCTGAGGAACCTAGCACCATTTGTGAGTATAGACAGTTGTGAGGCTAGACCGTGGAATGAAGAACTTAGTTTAGAACACCTCTCCCAGCACTTTGCAGTTTTGTGATTTGAGCATATTCCATAATCCCTCTCTACCTCAGTTTTATATTCTGTAAAATGGGGATAATATGATTGACTTTACAGCATTGATGTAATGATTAAATAAAATCTATAAAGCACTTAGCAAATTGTGTAGCAATAATAAATACACGTTATTTAAAAAAATAAATAATATAATTCTTTTGTTTAGACGCCTCTAATTCCTTCCCATTGCACTTAGAATCAAAGTTGCCCCTTACCACTTAAGATGGCCTACAATGCCTTATAAAATCTGTCCTGCACTTGTCCTAGTGCCTTCTCACACAGCACAACTCTTTCTCTACCTTCCAGACTTCTCAGCTGCCCTGGGCTTCTTGCTGTAACTGGATGATGCTAAGCCTCCTCCCTTAGGCATCTCTAAATATGCTTATGCTTTCTCTTTTATCTACAAAAACTCTGACAAGATTGTTGTGTGGCAAGGTCACACCCATTTTCACATGGAGCATTTTCAATGAAGTTTCAGTATCAATATTATTTCCTCAGATGTGCCTTACTTGGCTGTCTTATTTAACAGTTATTTCCCTTAAGAGTGTCCCCTTCTCAGAAGTGTCCCAGTCACTCTATATCCTCCTTGACACTTAAAAATTCTTTGTTACTTATTTATCTTTTCCATCCCTTCCTGGAGTATAAGTTATGGAAAAGGAACTATAAAGGAAGAACTTTGTCTTTTTACCTGTTATATCCTGAGTCCCTATAATAGTGCTTCACATATAGAGATACTTGAAAATTTTTGAATGACAGAAAGTGTTTATTTCTATGGATAATAAGTCCTATTCTTCCAAACTCTATTTCTAGAGAAAAAGGATACTATTTGGAGTTAATTTTTTATTGATGGTTTCTTTATTGATGGTGACCTCTTTCAATGCATAAAATAAAGCTTTGAATTTTAAAGAGTACAAGAGTTATAGATAAGAAAAAATAGCAAATTCAGGAGAAATCTACTCAGACTCCTTTGTTGTACCTCAATTTAAAACTTTAATTGTTAATTCTAAATGTGTATCCATTATTACCTAGTGGCTATTAAAATTAAAAATGCATCTGGAGTTTGAAAATCATGAGCTTGCACTTCATTTTAACAAACAAGATGGGTTACTACTAATCCAAATATTACTTTTAAATCCAAAGACTAAGTCATAGTATATAGTCACCAGCCCAATGTGTCCCTTAGAGCCTGTGTTGTTGTCTCTTGTTGTCTAATTGCTTTATGTGCATACATCTCTCTGTGAATTCCTCCAGTGCAAGAATATATTTCTTTGATACCCCTAGTAGCTTGTGCAGTGTAAGACAATGAAAAGTTTTTCCTAAATAATTTTAGTAGAATTGGATTAAAAGATTTTTAAAAAATGTTCATCTGTTCGCATTTAGCTGGCAGACTTACGATAGAAGATATTTTCAACTTTTTATTTTTCAGGGTTGAATATTTGACTAACTAAGTTCTTTCAGCCTAGCTTTTGAACTTCTTACTATAAATTGGACACTGAACGAAAAAATGAAAGTGGGATAAATTTAAAAGGTATAAAAGGTGTTTGTAAATTTAGGAGAGCAAAACTATTCCCATTTCCTATTACTATAGATACTAAGTTCAATGAAGTCAAGAAAAGATATGAAGATAAAATGATTTAAAAAAGATAAAGATTTGTATGCAATAGAGTTTGAATTAAACATTTGTAGTATATGCTGTTTGCAATATAAATCACATTCTTAAGGTATCCCCTGTTAATTATAACAAAATTATTCATTCATTCATTCAGCAAATATTTGCATGCTTACAATGTATCAGGCACTGGAGATACCTGAATGAACAAAACACATAAATCTCTGCGCACAGTAATTATTAGTTATTATCTTAAATGATGTTTAACTTGGAAAAATTTGAAGTTTCTTTAATGACCTCTACTAAATTTCCCACTTCGTAAATCTACTGTGGGCAAATTTAAATATATTGATTTATTTTCCAATTTATATTTTGTAAGCACCTGTTGCTTTTAAAGCATAGAATTGGCTGCTTGAATAACTAATAAAGACATTAAAGACTTTACTCTTAAGGAACTGGTACTAATTGAAATGAAGAGTGCCTACCCATGGAAAAAAATAAGTAAATACACAAATGTGCATATCAAAATAGGGATTCAAGATACTTATAAACACCTTTAATGTTTAGAGACAGGACACTAAATATGAAATCATCAAATAGACCAGGCTGCTGAGTAATTCAAATGCTCATTAGTATTTCCTATGTATATTTTCAATTGCCTTGCAGTTTCTTTGGAAGTGAAGCCTTAGATAGCATTTTTACTGAGCTTAGGCAAAGGATTTGTATTTAAAATAGTTGAAGCTTATATAATGATGGTAGCCTTCTCTGCATAACAAAATAATGGATAATGGATATAGTAGATTCTAAGTATTTACAAATGAAGAATTCCTGGTTTCAACTGTTTGCCAACTATGTGGAAAATTCTTACTCTTTTTTTTTTTTTTTTTTTTTACTGGAAGAAATGTGAGTCCATTTTCCTCTATCCAAGAGAATCACTCAGGGAGTTTGTCTAGGAGTCACTCAGAATCTTTTACCATTTTTGTTTTTCTAACTCTCCTAAAATGATACCAATTTGCCTACTTTGTGAATATTTTTTTATTAACTAAGAGATAAAATTATATCAGAATTTTAATAGACAAATTATGATGTGAAATATGCCCAAGAAGTATAGGAATGATTAGAAATCAAGATTCAAATAAAAAGAGATTGTAAAAGTGTTATATAATTAATTAAATTTAGAGATTTCTTAAGGATAAGCATATTTTTATGACATTACCCCAAATTCTTTGGGGCCCGTTCTTTTCACCTTGTTAATATTAAAATCTTAACTGATTTGGATTTAGATAAATATTTTTGTATTTATGTTTTTTTACCATATTTATGCCATGTTTACCATAAGGGCAGCCATTGAAAGTATTAAGCTCTAGCTAATGAAGAGCTGGTTAGTTATTTTATTTATGTGACTTCTTTGAAGTTTAGGGACATAATGAAATTTTATGACAAGCATTTTGACTGTTGTTATATTTCAGTCAATAAAACTATTTCAAAACCTTTCCATTTCTACTTCGGATCACATTCACAGCTGTGGTAGTATGTGCAGCAATAGACTGCATTGGTAGTTTAGGAAGAAAACTTTAAAGTATTTATTGAATTCTTGCTAGACTGCATCTCAGTGTGCTGTTCATGGGGTATTTTATAATTGCCTTTTAGTATGTTACAATCTTGTTCAGGAGGAAGAATTTGTGTACATCAGACAAAAGAGTATAGTCCAGAGTATAATGACCAGTTGAATGTAACCAAGCACCAACATATATGAGAAGTACAATAAAAGCCCTGTATTCAGGAAAAGTTTAATGGAAGAAGTGTACCTGAGAAGAGATCTTGAAGGCATGGCTCTTCTCTAGAGTCTGATAAAGTGGAATAGAGCAAATGGTCCATAGTCATAAGTGAAACTGTGAGGACAGAATAAGTGTGTTTTGTAAGAAACTTGAGTTGCTGGGCTGGAGAGAAGGCATGGGGGAAGGAAGCTTAAACAGATTACCTGGGCTGTGATGATGCCTGATTTGCCATGCATATCCTCATCCAGAAAGGAGTTTGGACGCTATCCATTATGCAATGAGAGGTCATTAAGGCTTGTAACAGGATAGTTACAGTCCTGAAGATTCTTTTCCCATAATGTGTATGTAAATAACTTTAAATAAGTACATGTGTGGATTTCCCTTGATCCAAACAAATATTTAGAGATGGACAAGAAATTCCAAGTTTGAATACTATTTAACTGGATTTTCTTCTTAGTCTAACATTTTATAAAACTTCTGAAGTTAGGTATAGCCTCCACTCAAGTCTTTATTTTTTTTTAAGATTTTATTTATTCATGGGAGACACAGAGAGAGATTGAGAGTCAGAGACACAGGCAGAGGGAGAAGCAGGCTCCACGCAGTGAGATGAAGGTGTGTCTCCATCCCGGGTCTCCAGGATCAGGCCCTGGGCTGAAGGCAGCGCTAAACTGCTGAGCCACCTGGGCTGCCCTCACTCAAGTCTTATAATCATTTTTTTTTTTAAAAGAATATATGCTAAAATTAGAACTTTTGACTATTTATACCTTGGATCAAAAATGCAGTTTTTCAGGATGTTTGAAGATCACAACATATTTACATCAGAGCTATAAAATATATTCTAAGTCAGTCTCTACATTAAGACTAGGAAATTTGTTTTCTTGTCAGAATGTATATATAATGTAAGGTAATAGCATGCAAACTCTGGTCAGAGCTCTATAAGTAAAAATTAATGAGGTTTTGGCTAATATCTACATAATTAAGGGTTTAAAAAATCTGATTATCTTGAGAAAACTCATAATTTACTGTCTATATTTAATTTAATTTTTCTGGAATCACAAAGAAGGGGCTCTGAAAACAATAATGTTAAATAACATAATTCTGCATAGGTAGTGTGACATTTACTCAGAAAAAAAATAAATCTAGGACAAAAGTTAAGAAAAATAGTGTCAGTTGGCAAGATTATATAAAGCCTAGGAAAGTATTTTAGAGGACAAAGTCTTTGTCTCTACTCCCTACAGGGAATCCCTTATGTTCTAAAATCTGTGTGTGATAGAAAGTCATTTGAATATTGCTTTATAATACTTCCTAAATATTCCCTTAAGGATTTGTTTATTTTAATATGTCTACAGGATGTTTTCAAGGAATGTTTAATGACATGATAAAATGATCACAATGTGAATGGAAAATGGAAACAGAGCTGTAAATACAATATCATTTCCATTCTGTAATTAAATTAATTAAGCAAATATTTAAAAATAAATATTAGGAAATATATCACAATACTTTTGGGGGGTTCTTAAGTTGTAATTCATTGAAAATTTCTCAGCATATATATGTATTTTTCAGATTCTTAACATTGAACATTTACTTTTGTATACTTGTAGGGGAGGGGACAGTCTACTTATAATTGTGGCTTTTATTTTTTTTTCTTTGTATTGAAGCTTCAGCTTCTTTCTCAGAGATTTGTATGAGTTTTCTGTATAACAAGAAAAGTAATCCTTTAAATTTATATTAGTTGCATAAATTAATTTTGCATTAGAGTGTTAGTGAATAATTTCAAATCACTGAATGATAAATCTTTTTT
The DNA here is from genome assembly GCF_053574225.1 of Canis aureus. Lineage (NCBI taxonomy): Eukaryota > Metazoa > Chordata > Mammalia > Carnivora > Canidae > Canis > Canis aureus. The sequence continues at coordinate 26,416,940 of NC_135619.1, forward strand.
CAGGTTCAGGAGTTTGTTGTGTCCATTCTGATTGCAATATACCAGGTGACAAATTTTCATTCATACCTGATCTTAATGAAAATGTAGATCTGGTTTAGAACAAGCTTATGATTTATATCTGAAAGTACAGCATGATGAATATGTTAAAATTACAAGGCAACAGATAGCCGCCAACCCAGCAACACATACTAAGGTTGAAGAGAAGTATATGTTGCTTCACTTAAGCTACAAACTCTGTTATCATTTAGCATATACTCATCAGTTTTCAATGGGAGGATAGAACAAATTTGAAATTCAGGTTTCTCCTTGCTTTATCAAACTGTTAAAGATCCTCTTATGGTTCATTTTAGCAAGTGAATGCTAGGAGCTAGCTAGCTGGGTAATTTCATTTTTCTTGAAGGCCTAGATGGCTCTGAGTATAGTGTTTATGAAGCATGTAAGAACTTATTCACAGAAAGAGTTTAAAGGTGTGAACTGTATGTACATTGCTGAACAATTCTGTGAAATTTTTAAGACCCTGAGGATGAAAAAGAGTAGCTCATTGTTTAAAATAAAAAAAAAAAACAATACTTACTATTGAGCGACTAAGTGAATTTTTACAGTGAACTTAAAATAACCTCAAAAACATTTTTAATGTCTATGATTTATATTTGTTCTGCGGGTTGGGGAATAGTGGAGAAATATTTAAAAAACACAATAGCCTAATTAATAAGCATTAAATACCCTCTTGGAAATAGGGATGGAAAATTGGGCCCACTGTGAATTCCATTGTCTATTTTATGAGAACAGATATGCTTGAAGAATTCGGTGCTACTCTGTAAGTGAAGTAAAAGAAAAAAAAAAAAAGCAAAAGGATCTAAATTCAGATCGTGCCTCTAAGTTAATGTTTTACATGACCCTAGAAAAGCTATTACAGAATGGAATGATGGAAAGAGCATCAAATTTTATATTTTCAGGTTGTGTGACACTACCTATGTGATTTACTCTCTCAACTTTATTTTTGTTGTATGTAAAGTGGTGATACTACTACATGTTTTACATGGATTTTTGTGAGGATTGATTAAATAAATAAAGTACTTAGGACAGTACCTGGTATTTTTCACAGATTCAGTAAATGGTATTCTTTTTTAAAAAAAAAATTATTTGAGAGAGATATTGAGAAAGCATGAGTGTGGGGCGGGGAGAGGGAGAAGCAGGCTCCCCTACAAGGGAGAAGTAGGGAACCCGACTTGGGGCTTGATTCCAGGACCCTGGGATCATGACCTGAGCCGAGACAGAAGCTTATTCAACTGAGCCACCCAGGCACCCCAGGAAGTGGTATTCTATACAGATGTTTACATGTCTTCTATATGTTTAACTATGGGTTAATCTATGGTCCATGGAATCTAGGGGATAATGGAGGCTCTTCATTTAGAGATCACCCTAAATTCTATGTAAAATTTTGTGTGTGTGCTTATTTCTGGAAAGAGTGTGTAGTTTTCATAAAATCTAAAACCTCTCTGTTAAAACCCTTGATTACAAACATACATGTTAAATTCTGTTCAATTTAACAGCCAATTTATTTTATAGTCTGGATAAACAATTTAATTGTGGACAATTTAATGGAACAATTAAATGTGTTAGAAGCCATATCTGTGAATGTAGGTCTGTTGTGGGGAAAAATTGCAAAAGATATTATTTTAAAAGTGAAACATTTAGTCCATTTTAGGTTTTTTTTTAATGTTAAGAGAAAAATATATTTTCATAAAATTTTCTGTTCTGAATTGATGATTGGTTGCTTGAACAAAATCATAAAAACAAGATCTTTGCTATGGCTATATGAAAAATGAATCTTTCAACATTTCATTTTAAATGTGTAATGTAAGTTTACTTACAAAACCTTTTTTATTTATAAAACATTTTATCTTGTTTAGTGTTAATATGAAAGGAAAGGCTTTTATTTTCTCAGACTCTTTAAATTGAGATCCTTGAGTCTTTGATTTTTAGATATTATTGTATTTAAGTATTTGCAATATGTAAGTCCTGTTATGTTATGCCTAATAATTTTGAGACTAAAATGTACACTAAATATTATTTTAGTTTTTCTAGTTTTATTGAGATATAATTAGCATTTCACATTGTGTAAATTTAAGGTCTATAGCATGATGATTTTATATATGTATATATTGCAAAATTATTACAACAATACTGTTAGTTAACATCTCCATCACCTCACATTATTATCTTTGTATGTGTGTGTATGTGTGTGTGGTGAAAAATTTAACACATATTCTCTTAGCAACTTTCAAGTGTATAGCACAGTATTGTTAACTATGGTCACTATGCTGTACATTATAATTAACCCAGAACTTATTCATCTCATAATTGGAAGTTTGTACCTTTGACCAGAATCTTCCTGTTAGTCTCATTCCACATCCTCTGGCAATCACCATTCTACTATCTTATTCTATAAGCTCGATTTTTTAGATTCTACATATAAGTGGTATCATGTAGTATTTTTTGTTCTCTGACTTATTTCACTTAGGATAATGCCTTCAAAGTCCATCCATGTTTCCACAAATGATAGGATTTCCTTCTTTAATAGCTTATTAATAGCTTAATAATATGCTATTGCATATATATAACATCTCTTCTTTATTCATTCACCTGGAGATGAATACTTAGGTTGTTTCTATATCCTGGCTCTTGTAAATGATGCTATAGAGAATGAGAGAGTACAGATAGCTCTTCAAAATCCTGATTTAATTTCCTTTGGATATATTCTGGAAGTGGAATTGGTGGATCATATGGTAGTTCTATTTTTAATTTTTTGAGGAAACTCCAAATTGTTTTCCAGGGTGACTCCACCAGTTTACATTCCTACCAGCAGTGTTCAAGGATTCTCTTATCTCTACATTCTCACCAACAATTGTTTTCTCTTGCCTTTTTGATGATTGGTATTCTGGCAGGTGTGAGGTGGTATCTCATTGTGGTTTTGATTTGCATTGCACTGATGATTTGTGGTGATTAGTACCTGTTGGCCATCTGTATATCTTCTTTGCAAAATTTCTATTCAGGTCCTCTGACCATTTTTTAATCATTTTGGTTTTGCTATTGAGTTATAGGATTTTTAAATGTATTTTGGATATTAACTCCTTATCAGATATATGATTTGCAAAATTTTTCTCCTATTCCAAAGGTTGCCTTTTAATTTGGTTGATTTTTTTTTCTGTGCAAAAGCTTTAAAATTTGATGTAGTCCCAGTTGTTTAGTTTTTATTTTGTTGCTTGTGCTTTTCATGTCATTTCCAAAAAAAATGTTGTCAAGGTCACTATCAAGGTGTTCTTTCCTATGTTTTCTTCTAGGAGTTTTTATCATTTCAGATCTTATGTTTCAGTCTTTAATACATTTCAAGTTAATTTTTGTTTATGGTGTAAGATAGACATCCAGTTTTGTTACTTTGCATATGATTATCCAGTTTTCCTACACCATTTATTAAGGAGTATCCTTTTCCATTGAGTATGCTGGGATCCCTTGTCAAATATTAGTTGATCATATATGCAAGAGTTTATTTCTAGGCTCTTGATTCTGTTCCACTGGTCTGTTTCTATTTTTATGCCAGTATCATACTGTTTTGAGTACTGTAGCTTGGTATAATGGTTTGAAATCAGGAAGCTTGATGCCTCCAGCTTTGTTTCTCTCTCTTTCTCTCTCTTTTTTTTAGCTTTGTTTTTCTCTTGTGTCTTTGGCTATTTGGCGTCTTTTGTGATTCCATATGAATTTTAGGATTGTTTGTTCTATTTCTATAAAAAATGCTATCAGAATTTTGATAGAGACTGCATTGAATATATAGATAACTTTAGATAGCATGAACATTTTAAATAACATTACTTCTTCCTAATCATGAACTCAGAATATTTTTCATTTATTTGTCTCATCTTTAATTTCTTTCATCAAAGTCACATAGTTTTCACTGTACAGCTCTTTCACCTACTTAGTTAAATTTATTCTATTTTACCTTTTTTTGATGCTATTATAAATGGAATTGTTTTCTTTCATTTTCAGATATTTCATTGTTAGGGTATAGAAACACAACTGATTTCTGTATATTGATTTTTGTATCCTACAACTTTACTTGCATTTGTTAATTATGTCTAGCAGTTTTTCTGTGGACTATAGGGTTTTCTATCATATAAGATTATAGCATCTGAAAACAAACAATTCTATTTCATCCTTTCTGATTTGGATGCCTTTTATTTCTTTTTCTTGCCTGATTGCTCTGGCTAGGACTTCCTATATTGAATAAATATAGAGAGACTGCAAACCTTGTCTTGTTGTGGGTCTTGAAGGGAAAGCTTTCAATCTTTCACCATTGAGTATGATATTAGTGTGGGCTGGTCATATATGGCATTTACTATGATCAAATATGTTCCTTTAATACTCAGCTTGTTGAGATTTTTTATCATGAATGGATATTGAATTTTGCCAAATGCTTTTTCTGTACCTATTGAGATGATCGTGTGGTTTTTATCTTTCATTCTTTTAACATGTTGTATCACATTTATTGATTTGTGCATTTTAAAACGTCCTTGCATCTCAGGGATAAATCCTACTTGATCTTTTAATGTGCTTTTGAATTCAGTTAGGTAGTATTTTTTTGAGAATTTTTTCATTTATATTCATCAGGGATATTGACCTGTAACTCTCTTTTTTTGTAGTGTGTTTATCTGGCTCTGATATTAGGGTAATGCTGGCTTTATAAAATGACTTTGCAAGTATTTCTTCCTTTCAATTTTTTTGAAGAGTTTGAGAAAGATTAGTATTAATTCTTTGAATGTTTGGTAGAATTCACAAAGAAATCATCTGGTCCTGGACTTTTCTTTATTGGGAGGCTTTGACTACTGATTCAGTCTCCTTAAAATTAATTAATCTGTTCAGATTTTCTAGTTCTTCATGATTTAATCTTGGTATGTTGTATGTTTCTAGGAATTTATCCATTTCTTCTAGGTTATGCAATGTGGCAGTGTTTAATTATTCATATTAGTCTTATGATCCTTTGTATTTCTGTGGTATCATTTGTATGTCTCCTCTTTTATCTCTGATTTTATGTATTTGAGTTTTCTCTCTTTTTCTCTCAAGCTAGCTAAAGTTTCATCCATTTTTTTATTTTTTCAAAAAATAAGTTATTTGTTTTATTGATATCTTTTGTTGTTTGTTTTTCCGGTCTCTAATTTATTTCTCCTCTGATGTTTGTTATTTCCTTCTTTATGTTAAGTATGGTATGGTCTTAGTTTGTTCTTCCTTTTTAGTTCCTTGAGGTCTTTGGTTAGGTTGTTTAATTGAGATCTTTATTTTTATTTTTTTTGATGTAGGTGTTTATTGCTATAACTTCCCTCTTAGAATGGCTTTTGTTTCATTCCATGTTTTGATATGTTGTGTTTTGATTTTGGCTTATTTAAAAATATTTTTAAATTTCCCTTTTTATTTTTTTCTTGATGTATTTGTGCTCAGGAGTGTAATGTTATTTCCACACATTTGTGAAATTTCCAATTTTCTTCTTGTTATTGATTTCTAGTTTCATACCATTGTGATTGGAAAATATACTTGGTATATTTCAATCTTCATAAGTCTGCTAAGACTTATATTGTGACCTAACATAATGGTCTACCCTGAAGAATGTTCTGTATGTCCTTGAGAGGAATGTGTATTCTGCTGCCAATAGATAAAGTGTTCTGTACATGTCTGTTAGGTATATATAATCTAGAATGTGGTTTAAGTCCAATGTTTTCTTACTACTTTTATGTGTGGAATATTTATCTGTTGTTTAAAATGAAGTATTAAAGTCCCCTATTATTATTGTATTGTCAGTTCTCATTTCAGATCTGTTAATATTTGCTTAATATATGTAGGTCTTATGATGTTGGGTACATATATATTTATGATTGTTATATCCTTATGGATTGGCACTTTATTATTGTGTAATGATCTGCTTTGTTTCTTCTGTAAGTGTTGGTTTAAAGTCTATTTGTCTGATATAAGTATAGCTTATAGCTCTGCTCTTTTTGTTTTTACTTGCCTATAATATTTTTTTTCATCCCTTCATTTTGAGTCTAAGTATGTCTAGCACAAGTGAGTCTCTTGCAGGCAAAACATAGTTGCATTTTGTTTTTGTTTTTCATTTTTTAATCCATTCAGCCACTCTGTATTTTTATTGGGTATTTAATCCATTTACAATTAAAGTGACTATTAATAACAATGAATTATTAAGAGTTATTAATGCCATTTTACTATTTTTTTGCTGTTTGTAGTTACCTTGTTCTTTTCTTCCTCTCTTTATGTCTTCATTTGCAAATTGATGGTTTTCTGTAATGCTATGCTATGATTCCCTTTTCTTTATCTTTTGTGTTTCTATTATAACTGTTTGCCTTTTGGTTACCATGAGGCTCATATAAAACATCTTTTTTAAAATTTAAATTCAGGGATCCTTGGGTGGCGCAGCGGTTTGGCGCCTGCCTTTGGCCCAGGGTGTGATCCTGGAGACCCGGGATCGAGTCCCACGTCGGGCTCCTGGTGCATGGAGCCTGCTTCTCCCTCTCTCTGCCTGTGTCTCTGCCTCTCTCTCTCTCTGTAACTATCATAAATAAATAAAAATTAAAAAAAGTTTAAAAAAATAAAATAAAATTATTTAAATTCAATTAGCCAACATAAAGTACATCATTAGTTTCTGATGAGAAACTAGAGTTCAGTAATTCATCAGTTGCATATAACACTCTATGATTATCACCATATGTGCCCTCTTTAATGCCAATCACCCAGTTACCCTACCCCTGCCATGTCCCCTCCAGGAACCCTCAGTTTCCTCCCCATAGTTAAGAATTTCTTATGGTTTGTCTCCTCTGATTTCTTCCCATTGTTTTTCCTCCCTTCTTCCTATGATTTTCTGTATTGTTTCTTATATGCCTCATATGAATGAGACCATATGATAATTATCTGTCTCTGATTGACTTGTTTCACTCAGCATAACACCCTCCAGTTCTATCTACATTGATGTAAATGGTAAGATTTCATCTTTTCTGATGGCTGAGTAATAGTCCATTGCATCTTCTTTATCCATTCATCTGTTGATGGACACCTGGGCTTTTTCCATAGCTTGGCTATTGTGGACATTGCTGCTATAAACATTGGGGTGCAGGTGTCCCTTCAGATCACTACGTTTGTACCTTTGGGAGTAAAAACCTAGTAGTGCAATTGCTGGGTCATAGGGTAGCTCTATTTTCAACTTTTTGAGGAACCTCCATACTGTTTTCTAGAGTGGCTGTATCAGCTTGCATTCCTACCAACAGTGTAAGAGGGCTGCCCTTTCTTCACATCCTTACCCACATTGTTGTTTCCTAACTTGTTAATTTTAGCCATTCCAACTAGTATGAGGCAGTATATAAAACATCTTATAGATATAACCATCTCTTTTATCCTGATAACCTCTTAAGTTTTATCACATACAAAGCTCTACCCTTTTATTCCTGCCTTCATTTTTTGATGTTACAATTTACCATTTTTATTGGTATACATTAACAAATTATTATAACTTATTATTTTAATGCTTTTGTCCCTTAATTTTCCTGTTAGAGGTAAGTGGTTAGCACACCATCATATTAGAGTATTCTGAATTTGATTTAAACTTACCCTTACCAGTGTGTTGCATATTTTCATATATTCTTACATTCTTAATTAGTGTTGTTTCATTTCAGCTTGAAGACCTCCTTTTAGCATTTCTTATAAAGCAGATTTAGTGATGATAAACTACCTGAACTTCTCTTTGTTTGGCAAAGGTTTTATGTCTCCATTTCTGAGAGACTGCTTTGCTGGGTGAAGTATTCTTGGTTTTCCGTTTTTTGCTTTTTGTACCCCTAACCCCCTGGCACTTTGAATATATCATTGTACTATCTCCTGTTCTGCAAGGATTCTGCTGAGAAATCCACTGATAACCTTTATGGGGGCTCCCTATTTGAGACAATCATTGTTTTCTCTTTCTACATTTGAAATTCTATTCTTGCTTTGATTTTAAATAGTTTTATTTTAATGTACCTTAAAGAAGATTGTTTGGATTAAAATCTTGAGATGATCTATTAGCTTCATGAACTTGGACATGGAAATCTCTCCCCACGTTTGGGTAGTTCTAATTTTTCTTTTCTTAATAAGCTTTGTGTCCCTTTCTCCCTCTTTTCTTCTGGGACTCTAATAATTGCTTCTCTTAATTATCCTATAGTTTATGTAGGCTTTCTTTACCTCTGAATATACAATTTTAAAGGTTCTGTTTTCTGTTTAACAGATTCTTTCTTTTGCTTGTTCATTCTGCTATCATTGTTATATATTGCATTTTTCTTTTTATTCACTGTATTCTTCAGCTCCAGAATTTCTGTTTGGTTCCTTCTGTGATTTCTATCTCTTTGTTAAACTTCTCATTTTGTTTTTGTATATTTTTCTGATTTCATCAAATTGTCTTTCTGTGTTGTAACACATTGAACTTCCTTGAAAATACAATTTGAATTATTTATTGGGAAACATCACAGAGTTCCATGTCTTTGGGATTGGTGGTTGCTACAGAACCAAAGCCACATGAGTCTATGGCCAATTTCTAAGATGTACAGAACTGTTTCTTGGAGAATAGACAGAACCATGGTTGGTAATTCAGCTGACTTGGTGTTGGCGTGTCTTCTCAAAATAGCTCTTCTTGTTCTTGGACTGCACTAAGGTTTCACAATCTCCTACTTAGATTTGATGGCTCCTATAGAGACATTTTAGTCTATGAATTGATGCCAAGTTATTGGTGTTGGGGGTAGGGGATACAAACAAGCGATGTCTTATTTGGCCATTGTGGTGATGTCACTCAAATATTTGCAATTTTAAATGTGTCAATTTGGTAATTGAAACTTTCCTGTTACTCTCATTTTCTTATTTACTTAAAAAATGTAAACATTCAAGGGATATAACATGAGATGAGAAGTAACTAAATTTTTCTTTTTGATTTTAAATAGAGGTACTCCATGATTTTATTTTCCTAAATAATTTCTGAGATACTCATGAAGGGGAGTTATTAACCCAGAGAGATGATGCTGAAATGCATGGCAGGAATTCAACTGCAAACTGAAGTCACATAGAACTCCATAGGATAATTTGTTACTGCAAGGTGAATAACTAATAATGTTAGTCATTTTCGTCACAAAATGGCATATTCCTGGTCATATTTTAATTTTTACTTTTATCAAGGTCTTATGTGACAAGTAATTTGCATACATAAACATATTTAATCTTTATAACAACCATGTATTATTTACCATTTTATAAATGAGAAAATTGAAAAATATTGCATCTTCACTCATTTAGTATTATTAAGAACATACTATGATCCAGGCATTGCTTTTGCCTCAGAGGATAAAATAATGAATATATCAAACAGATAATATCTTGGTGCCATGGAGCTTATATTAAATTGGGGGAGGAAGACAGGAAATAAATGAATAAGTATGGCTTTAAAGGGCTATACTTGTAGCCCTAATGTAAATAAAGCAGAGTAAGGAGGTAGAGAATGGTGAGATTTGGGATATAGGTCTTGTGATGCCTTTGCATAGTATAATTGAGGAAGACCTCTCTGCTTATGTGGCATTTCAACCTGAATGAAAAGAGCAAGACAGCCATGATGATATTTGAGGAAAGAATATTCTAGTAAGAGAGAACAAAATATATTGAAATGTTCTTAAAGCTCTGAAGTAGTAGTTTGCTTGGGATGCAAACAGTCTAGTTGCAAAGGTATGACTGTGGGTAAGAGTGATAGGAAACAAGTCCAAGAGGGGACAGATCACTTGTAAGCATAGAAGGGGGGTTAATTATGTCAGATCTCTGAGGGAAAGATCCTGAATGAGATAATTCTGAAGGAGGTGGAAAGCACTGGAGGATTTTGAGCAGAGTAGTGACTCGTTCTGATTTACATTTGAAAAACAGTACTCTTATTGTCCTTATTAAAACAGCAGTGGAAATAGGTAGTCTGCTAAGAAGAATCTCATTAGTATGGCAATAGACTAGGTTGATAATGTTGAATAATGTGAAAAGTGGTTGGGTGCAAGGTTTATTTTGAATATAGAGAACAAGATGAGAATTAAGGAGGAGTCCAATGTTTTTGATCTGGATACTGAGTAAAATGAAAAAGTTCCATCTTATTAAGAAGTTTAGGGAAAGAGCATGTTTTGGAGTATAATTAGATTAATACTTTTGTTTACAGTATGTTAAGTATGGGGTTTGTTATGTATTTAAGATATGCCATAAGTAATTGGAAACAGAATCTAGTGTTCAGGGAAGAGATCACACGTAAAGACATGAGATTGGATAAAAGTACCTACCAATGTGTACAGATACATAAGAGGTCTGTAGAAGAGGAGGAAAATCCAACAAGATACTGAGAAGTTACAGCCATTGAGATAGTAGAAACTGAGAGAGAGGAAGAGGTGTTTATTAGAGGCCAAATGAAGAAAACATTAACTGTTTCAGGAAGAGGGAAGAGATTAAGTGGTGAAGTCCTAGAAAACTAAGCATTGACATTTGGTTTTGCAATGTAGAGGTCGTTGCTGACCTTGATAAGATGGTAGAAGGATAAAGAATTGACCTTTGAAGTTCCTGTTTACCCTACAGAATCAAGAGCCAGGACATTAGGTGAGAGCTGGGGTGGGGAGGGGAGGGAAGATGTGGTTTTTAATGTTATCAGAAAAGGTTGATCTGTCATCCTTCTCATCCTTAGGAGAGTGGGAGAATAATTTCACTATGGTACATTCATGGAATTTCCGACACTACCTCTCTCCTTGAGGTCTAACATCATGTACTTGAGACCAGCATGGCTCTGAAATTTTCTTTAGCAATGTTCAGCTGCTCAGGTAAAGGTAGTAAGAGGTGAGGATTAGAAGTTAACCAGAGTTACAGCCTTGCCAAGTTAGTCTGCTAGGTGGAGAGATGGAGAGAGTCAGTATCACGATGGGCCAGCGAATCTAAATAGAGTAAGGATTTTTTTTTTTTTTAATTATGAAGGAGGTAATGGAGAAAAAAAAGACATCGATAGATTAGAGATCCCAGTAAGGCAAGAGATTATTGGTGTTGGGATACAGAACATCCAACAATACCTTAGTTGTAGAGAGTGGAATATTAGTAACTGAGACATTCCAGAATGTAGTTATTGGTAATAACTTACTGACTCCATAATTTTGCTGATGATAGATTGTGATCTTTCCAGGGCATAGTGGAAGAGCATGTGGATATTTAAAGAGAAGTTGGGAAATGTATTAGAGGAGGGGCTTTATGGAAATGTATTATAGGGATCACAGTTCAGAGGAGCCTACAGTCATAGGTTTCTTGTGGTTTCTGAAGCAACAAGGACCTAAGAAACTAGTCTTAAAAGTATCTTAGAAGGTAATAATCAGATCTAATTAGATGCTCCTGAGTCAGTTGTTCTCAGCCTTGGCTGCACATTAGATTCACCTGGGGGAACTTAAAAACTCTCCAGTGCCCAAGCTTGGCCCCAGACCAATTAAATAAAAATCTCTGGGGGTGGGACCCAGACATCAGCATTTTTTAATGTTCCCCTGGTGATTCCTACATGCAGTCAAGGCTGAAAGCCAGTTTTCTAATTGGTGAAGCCAGAAACAGCAGCAAGAAATTTTTACCCTGGAGCCTGGGCTCCGCATGCTCAGATAGACCACCTCTAGTACTGTCTGCCATAAGGTAGGGATCAGATTTGCCCTCCTCCTGCGTCTGATCATCTAAGGAGCTAAGGTTTATGAGAGACACAAACCAAATGACTCAAAACACTCCAATAGATATGTTTGCATATATTAGACAATAAAAGTAAAAAAGAAAGTTTCCTCCCCAAGAGCTGAACGATCACAGTTTGATGCTCTGTTCTGCAGGACAGCAGGTCATCACTGAAATGGCAATTGATTATATATACATTGCTCTCAGCACTCCTTAGGAAATGTTTTAGAAGAATGTCAGGTGAAAGGTTCACAGCGCAACATTTCATGGTTAATTAGCAGTTAGAATCACTTCAAGAAATCGAATGGGGAGGAGCAGATGGACTTACAGCTCACCTTGGGGCAGTAATTTGTACATCCCAGCCATTAGTCTCGGTTGCTAACAACATCATCTAGAGGTAATGCAATCTTATATTTTTGCTTATTTTCCATTTGGTTGCTAAATAATTTAACTCCAAAATCTAATTTCTGTTAAAAAAAAAGAGAAATCAAATGAAATATTTGTATCAGAGCTATTTAATTTGTAACATGTTGCTGTAAGAATCTGGTATCGGTGTAATGCCATAAAACACACCTGATTACTTTAAATGCTCAGACAGCACTGATATGCTTTGATAAGTGAAGAAATCCTACTTGCAAATTACAAAGAACATTATATTTTATTGGCATCTCAATAAAATAAGTTACAGAGGAGTAAAGGTTTGCTTTTGGGTTAAAAAAAAGCTTTTATTTTAAACTTATCCCTTTAAATGTCCTGTTTTTTGAACAAAACCAGTTGTAATATTTTAGAAAGCCAATATGTTCCTTTTGTTGTGGAAGCAATCTCGTTTTGCTATGTTTTTAGAATAAATCTTTACTCCACAAACATTTATAGCACTCTGAAGAGGTTTTAAATCTTATTTACTAGCGCCATGGGTTTTGAGATTAAGACATAAAAGTGGGGTCTGCCATAAACTTTTTTGCATTTTGTTAAATCTGTAGGTGTAAGTGGCAAATTGACCTAAGAGAGGATGATGATTCTTGTCACCTTCCTCCACTTGGAAATGTATGTTTAGTTCTCTTGAAAAGAAGGCACTACATATGTTTAACTTATTATTTTCCCAGTTGGAGTGACAGCAAATTTTGGGTGACCTTTGTAGGGTCACTTATTGTCTCTGTGAAAATTTCCTCCATCCAAAGTAGGAAAAATACCTGCTGAGCTAAGGACTATGGTAAAGACAATGTCAAACATTTTTGTGCTACTCCTCAGAAAGAAGTCAACCATGGTAAATAGAGTTTCAGGGCAAATTTTTAAAAATTCACCTTGTGCCCAATTTTTCCAAGTCTATCCACTCTTCATCAGGCTTTTTCACTCCCATTAAGCTATGATGATGAGCCGGAACTGGTTCTAGGCAAAATATTGCATTGAACAGTTTAAATTTTTACCTTGTCTTTTTGTTCCTGTCTCTTCTACATATCTACAGTGTGTCTATGGATTTTGTCTTTTACTTACTATAACATCTGTAGCAGCAGGTACAGTTTCACCTTCCTAATAAGGACTGCATCTGCCAAAATCAGCCCCATTTAAATCTTCTTTTGTTACTTAAAAAAAAATCTTGTTTGGATTCTACCCCAAACCAGTTAAATCAGAAACTCTAAGGTTGTAGCTTAGAGAATGTTTAGGTTTAAAAGCTCCATGAGAGTTCTGATCTTTTCACTCAAGCTGAAAATTCTCTCCTTGGACTTGTACAGTCCCTCTCCTGTATATAAGACCATGACTTAATTTATTTGGCATTTCCTGTGCTTGGAACAATATCTTGTATTATTTAATTCCTTCAAGGCTCATTGAGGCTCTATTGAGGGCCAGAAATTTTGTGAAGATGGGATGATTTTTAGTATTTGTTTTCACAAGGTATCTTCCACGTCTCTATATCATGGCAGAACTAACATTTAAACTCTTCCTGCTGATCTTTCCTGCTTGGTTTTAAGATTTGTTATGGCATGCCAAAAGTAGGCTCTACCCTATGGTATGGTTGTTACTCTTGAGGTACAAGTGTTCTGATGCCTCATCTGTATGTTCAATGTGTTAATGAACTATTTACCTGGTCTCTCATTATGGCTGGCTTGAACTCCAATGTCCCCTTGCACTGCTTGATATCTACTATCTCTCTTCACTTTTAACCCATAGCAGATACTCTCCGACTTTAGTCTTTCCTGGTATATGTACAGCCCACTTCTCAGCCAATGAATGCCTGTGTTAGGAAGGTCAGTTATATCTTCTGCTCTTAAAAGTAGTGACCCTATGAAGAAGAGGTCCTGTAGTGCCCTGCAGTGCAATGTTCTCTAATTACTGAATCTGGCACTTCACTGGTGTCTCCTATACATTTTTCTTGTACTCTACTGTTGTGGATGAACCATGCTTTCCTTCAGTCTAGTTATCTACAATGGCTCTATTGTGGAAAGTTTTAGTTCCTGTGTTTTTAGTGGGCCAGTCTAGGGCTGCCCTGGGCTTGAGTTGAGTCAGACCAGGTGTTTGCCAGAGATGGAGTAGTACCAAACTGCAGGGTGCTTTTCTCTCTGTTGTCCATTGAGAGGCTTTTGTGAGTAGGTGGTGCCACCAGTCAGACCAGATGTCTGCCCCTAGCCCACTGCTCAGGTCTTAGTTGGACTGGTCTTTACGGTTATCTTCCCCTTTCCCCAGTGTAGGAATCACTTTGGAGGGTTGCTGGCCCTTGTCATGGCTGTTTGCACACTGCCAGGCTTGTGGCACTGCCTTAGATGGGCTCTGGCCAAGGGTGTTTTGGAGGGGGGAAGTTCCACAGGAGAATGCAGGGGCAGAGTGTGTAGTGTTAGCATGGTTTGTGTTGTCTACTGCAGAAGTGGACCTGCAGCTACCTGGGAAAAGCTCTCCTGAAGCCTGTGGGGTTGGCAGGGTCCACAGAAGGAGGCAGGGGCAGGGTGTGAGCTTTTAGCAAGCCAGGTGGGGATTGCTCTGGCTTCACTGGTTCCACAGGTGTTTATGTATCTAGGATGGGAGGTTGTAGAGAGAAATGGTGCCCATCAGCTCTTTTGTTCTTGGGAGGTTCTCCCTGTCCCTCCAGCACACATTCTGAGATTAGTAAATAAATCTTTGTGTATACCCTAGTTGTTTTTCAAATTGTTGCTTCTATGCTGTATTTCAGTGGGGCTGTTTGTTGTGCTGTCTCTTTAAGGGTGGAGATTCCACTCTGCTCTCTTAAAGTTGAGCTCCTAACCAAGTCTCTGCCCTTCCTACCCTCTTCAGGGTGGCCTCTTCTCTACATTTAACTGTAGTAAGTCTGTTCTGCCAGGCTTCAGGTCATTTTCTGGGTTATTTACACTGATGCGTGTGTTATCTAACTGTATCCATGGGATGAGGTGAATTTAGGATCTTCCTACTCTGCCGTCTGTCCCAGAAGTTAATTCTATACAATATTTTATTTACTTAAAGAGCTAGTTAAGGGTTGTTGGAATACAGGAGTTCTAATGGTACAACAGAGGCTTGAAAGGGTTTATAAATTCTGCTCAGATTGCTCTCGCCCCTATAAATGACAGCATGCTGGCATTTGTAAAGTTGAACATGTAACATTGCAGGAGTATGGAACTGTGCTAATCTTTCTTTTAATTAACATCTACTTTACAGAGTCATAGAAACTTATTCACCTCCTGTCCCACACAACTGTTAATTATTTTAAGAAAGGAGGAAAGTTAGAACCACATTTTATTAAGATCTCTTTTACTGAGCTTTGGGGAAATTTTTGAAGGGGCAAATAGGGTATAAGAATGGAAGATAAAGGTTAGTTAATATATTTGAATTGAGATCATTTTGGCACCCTCTGCTTAGACTGTACCAAATTTCCAGACTCCCAGAAAGAAAGTGGATGTTCAGTATAAGCCACATTGTTTTTTACAAAGTTGAGGCACAGTGAGTGACTTCTTAATTCTAGGAATGCTGGAGAAATTTCCTCTAATACCCATTTTCAGATATTAGCCATGGCCAACTTGCAGGCAGGGCTTCCTAAGGGTATATCAACTCTCCTATATATTGACAATGATAGAACTTGCAGGTCATCCTTCTAGTTCTTTGTGCTATCATACTATATGAGTATATTCTGAAGCAAACTATCATTTTTAAGGTGTGACTGTCATTTGATTTATACATGACGCCATAAACTCCTTTTAAACTTTTGAATCATTGTATTTCTTTGCTTGTTTATAAATATTGTTCTTATTGCAGTGCATATTTGGACAAGCTTGGGTATTGTGGAATTCTGTTTTCTTCTTTCTTCTAATCTCTTCTCTAGTCAGTACATATTGGTCTCATGTTATACTTAAATTACCCTGAAGGTTGATGGGAAAAAATCCCGCTTTTTTTTTTATTAGGTTGCAATTTGCCTTCCTCACAACTCACAAATCTACCCAGGGTCTACAGTTTTTGTGATTGTAGTGAAAATATAATATTTATAGGAAATTGTAAAATTTAATGAGAGCTCATAAAGATTTTACTATTAGTTAAAATAATTCCTTGTAGAAATGTATTATCTAATAACAGTTCACCTTGTAGAGGAATATACACAGTTTTGTTTTTCTTTTTTTTAACTAGACCAATGTTGCATTTATTGGGTGTTGGGCTGCCCATATTAATAGGCTTGCAAAGGTTCTGGTGGCCAGAATTATGGTGTGCCAAACTGGCTATGGTCTTGCTGTATTTTGACATGATATAGTTTGTACATTATTCTGTCTTTTGTATTACTCCATACTCAATGCCAAGAATTTTTTTTTAACTTTTTTTAGGCTTAGACATTATTCCCATTCTTTAATTCCTTGTTATTCAAAATGTATCTCATGGGCCAATAACATTGGAATAGCCTGGAAGTTTATTAGAAACACAGAATCTGAGGACTATCCCCAGATCTACTGAATAAGAATCTGCAATTTAGCAAGATCACTAGTTGATTCATATGCATATTAAAATTTAGAAATTGCTGCTCTAAATCCTGCCACTATCCTTGCCTCTTCATTCTCCATTATCAGCCTGTGCCTCTTTCCTGTTACACATCTGGTCATGCTGGGAATTATTAGTATGTCAAGAGTCAGAGGATTAAAAAAGTGCTATAAACTAAAGAATTGATTATACGTGGGGTCTGTGGGGAATGATCATAACTAACAAAAATTCTCTAATTGGATTAACTTGGTGAGTGTTGCTACAGCATTAGCTATTAATAAATCTGTTGTTTCTCTCATGGTGCTATTTACTTTCTTAGCTTCTAGACATTGCCTCAGTTGAGGGCCACTTTTTGGGTGTTCCAGTCTGCTGCCTAAACAATATCCTTAGCACAGTATTATCAACCCCAACTGATTCACTCAGCTGAAAATCTGCCTGTTTTACCCCTTCAGTGCTGTTTCTAGGCAATCAGCCACTGAATTGGGCTATGGTTTAGGCTGTAGTTAGCCAAATTTCTCTTTTTCTAATATTTTCACCTTCCCCATTCTTCATCAGTTGCTGCTACACCTAGATTCTAGGACAGACCAAAGAGGATCAATAGACTTAGGCAATTTAATAATTCTCTTGGCTCTGTCCAAAGAGTATATCTTGGTTGGGAAGAAGAATTTAATACTTTTCCCCCCCTTTCCCAGTCCCACAGTTGGGCAATCTACCTGCATCTTTGGTTCTTTTTACCTCTTTCCAAACTTCTTTCTCTTTTCTTTTTCCTTCAGTCCTTTTACTTTTAGCCACTCATCTCCTCCTTTAGTTAATTCAACATAAGCCTGACACTTCTCTTATGTTTTAAGTTTTAGTGGTTCAAAGATTTAACAACTAAAAATTTTGGTTACATAGAATCATTACCCTTCCAATTAAAATGTGAGTTATTATGAGAAAATAATTTATCAAGGTAGAAATCAGTGTTCATATAAATTATAATTTAAACTCTGTTTGAATTTTATTATTCAGGGTTTTCTAGAAAGATGTTAATTAACATGGAATTTGATCTGCATATTGAACAAATTTACTTATTAAAATGGAGCTCATAAGTATTGAGCTGATTTTTACTGGAGGGAAATAGGCTCTTTAGTAATTTGAATTCTATTTCTAAGATAAATAGTTTTACAGTTTTCTAAGACTAGGTGAATATGCAAAGTGGTAGAATTAAACCAACTGAAAGAACAAATGGATATGATTTTTTTTTTTTTTTTACGCTTTGAAGCTTTGTTGTTCTCTAACTAGCCCAGTACCTTTTGTTACTTCTTTCTATTAAAATGCTGTTTTCTTAAGTCAGAGTGAACTGGATTTACTTAGTATGATTTTGTTGAAGTCCTAGGCTAGTCCTAGCCCTACACTTACTATTGATAATTATGTGTGTTTGGTGAAGTTAGACAAAAATATATTTAACTATTTCATTCTGGATTTATCTTGAGAACTCACCATGAGAACAAGAAATTTCATTAAAAGTAATTGAATTCTTCTGAGATTTGTCAAAGTAATTTTTAAAAACTTTGAAACATGCTATCCTCTATTTTTCCTAGTTTGAATATTTATACCTGTTCTTGTTATTCTTTTGTGTGTATGTTCTTCCTATTCTAAACTATTCTAAGTTTAAATGTACAAGATAGTGATGTCATTAGATATAGCAAATGCTTGTTTAAAAAGAAAAAAATTAAGGAAAGAAAATTTTTCTTTTTAAAAAAATTTTTATCTTGGGGTCCAGTTTTGAGAGGTACCTACTCCACTAAGGCTGTCTGCAAACCCAAGTCTGATAATAAAATTCCTCCCAGGGATAGAAGACTACTAGGAATTGCTAACTCAAATGCCTTTAGGGCTGGGCCATACGCTAGGTCAGTCAGATGGAGACTGACCTGGAGAATGCATGTAACATATGTGACATGCCTCATTCTGAGAATAAGTATATGCCTTAAGTTATGACTTTCCACAAAGTATTTATAGTACATACAGTCCAAATGCAATCTACCAGAGATCACTTTTACTACAAGTGAAGTTGCCTAGTAACAAAATTGATGTTCTCTTTTTATCAGTTTTTCAGAAAAATTAGAGCTAGAAAGTTGACTGGAGTTCAAATTTTCTTGCAGAAGGGGAATGAAAATAACCATACTTAATTGAAAGTAACCATAATGACAATAAAACAGTGATTGTGGCAGTTGTAGAAACTTTCCTTAGTAAAAATTGAAAACCTTACCCTTTACTAATCTGACAGTGAGCAGCTGCAGAGGAGATCTGAAAGTGCCTGTTGATTATCATCAAAAGTTAGTATGTGGCCCAATAAGCAGAACAGTACAAGTCAGTGACAGAAGGGAAAGATAGATTGAAAGAGGGTAGGATCTAGGATCCATACTGACTAGATGTGTTTATTAATTCTTAGTGAGGAGGGATTTGCTATGTGATGAAACAAGGCTGCTTCTGAGTTGTACTTAGTAGAATTAATTGCCTCTGTTAATTAAGTATATAACATTGTTAATAAGTATGTTGAGGCCACATCTTTTGAAGGGTATAAGCCCTGCAGTCAGAATGCCTGGCCTTCTTGTACATTAGCAACCTTTGGGCAGTTACTTAACCACTCTTGCCTTAGTTTTCTACCTGTAATGTGAGGCTTATAAATATATCCTAGTCATAGAGTTGTAAGAAAATTAAGTAAGCTAATGTAAGTAAAGCTTTTAATAAAGTGCCCTGAGTATAGTAAAATCATTAAACAAGTGAAAGTAACTCTTAGTAAATAGGCAAATATAGCTTGTCCATAATATTGTTTACATTATTTTAAGTTCCTCTGAAATAATAAGAAATGTATTTGATCTCTGCTCTGAGTTCATAATATAGGGCTCCTAAAACCTTATAAATAGGAGTACCAGGAAGATCTGTTTTTAATATTTTATCTTTGAACCCAGTTTCTGACATAGAGCTCCTAGTACTCATATTCTTCTTTAGCAATAAAAGTATCTGACACAGAATTCTTAATTACTTTGGAATTTCCTGAGTGATAGGAATGTATTTTGTTCTAATGAGGCAACTCTTGGTGGGCTCCTGGATGGAAGGTGGTCACCAGAAAGATCAAGCCATGATTAAACTTCATTTGGGAATTTCAAACCAGGTAAAAATGAATGATGTGAGTCCAAATGAAGTATGATTTCCTAGGCCAGTGATACACAAACATGGCTGTATGTGTGAGTTACTTAGAAAATGTTTACAAATATATAACCCCATGACCCACTCCATACTTACCTGATATACAACTGTATATCTGAGAATGGTTCTCTTAGAGACTGCCAGGCATGAACTCACAGATGTAGTAATTGAGAACTAGTAGTCAAGGCCACCAGTTAGCACCTGCTATATCACAGGTTCTTTAACTGGAACTGCATCCTATTTTTCATGGGGCATTGTCAGGGTAGGTGACTGGCGTAAAGGGGCAGAGAAAATGTTTTAGAGTGATGGAATTGTTCTTTATCTTGGTGGTAGTAATGGTTAAGTAACTGTGTACAATTCCCCAAATCCATCAATTTATGCACTTACAATGGGTGAATTTTATCCAATTTAAATTATACTTAAAAAAAACTGTAAACAAATCTGGCAAAAAAAAATGGGATGGGGATGGGGATGGGGGTTTAGGAAGTAGAGGAGACTCCTTCAGTTGTAGAAAAGTAAAAGTTTGAGTCAGGTAGGTGCCTGTGTCTCTGTGAAAGGGCTAATTATACAACTCTTGAAGTAGAGGGACCTTCAAATTATGGGTTAAAAAGATTGGATATAACCTAATAGCCTAGCTGTCTTATAGAACCAATAATACCATAGGAAATTTGTGAAAGATTCAAATTCTTTATGGGGTACATTGAGGAATTAATTCAGTGATTAAGTAATCTGCTTGAGGTTACAGAAAGAGACAATAAAATATGAAAACAACAAAATTTTTTGTTGGAAGTTGAGTAATTTCAGGAAAATGTATTTTTTTTTTCCAGTTTTCTGGTATGTTAGATAGAATGAAAGCTGTTTACCTTTTCATTAATTGGAGATAAGTAGAGTTTCCAAACTTTAATATTTCAAAATCACATGTTACATTTGTTATTGAATATCCATTTCACAAATAAAATTACAGTTTGTTTCATGATTCCCTTCTTTCTCAGCAGCACTGAAAATTAGTTGTATAGTTACCACAAATTTTAGGCTAGCTGATAGAAAGTCTTAGGCATTTAAAAATAGCAAATGGTCAAATCTGACCTTTGGATTGTGACAGCTGAGGGGTAATTGCTTTGAAATCATTACCCTTCCAGGGAGGAAAAGCTTGCTGAACATTGACCCCCTGCTTAAATAAAATGGTGTTATTTATTCCATATCAGGTGGATCTTTTGACAATTTGATGCCAAGTGTCATTACCTCTCTCTGGCCTATGGATTGCTGAATGCTCTGTAAGTGTGATTTAATAGCCTGAGTCTGTCATGAAATATTTATAACTTTTTTTGCACTTTGAAGATTTTGAATTTTATTTGTAATCATATTATTAATGAAATGACCTATATAAAATATGCCACAATGTATCATATTTATCTTGTGCAAGTATAATTATTCCAACACAAGTGTGTATTTTGGATCATTTATGAAACTTAGGTAATATCCAGTAAAAAGTCAAATATTTGGTCAACAATGTAGTCATCATCTTTTATAAGCTTTAAAAGGATGATTCAAGGGACTGCTGGGTGGCTTGGTTGGCCAGGTGCATATACATTAATGAGATAGCACTTTCTAATGCAAAGGAATTTTCCTCCATTCTTATTATTTTTATGTATCTTCTGAATATATACATATATTCACACACATATGTATATGCTACAGACTGAATGTTTGTATACTCTCCAAATTTATATGTTGAAGCCCTAATTAACAATGTGATGGTATCTGGAGAAGGAGTCTTTGGGAAGTAGGAAGGTTAGATTGGGTCATGAAGGTGGAGCCCGCATGATAGAGTTAATGCCCTTGTGAAAAAGAGATCTCTTTCACATTGCACATGCACCAAGGAAAGGCCACACAAAGACTTAAGGAGAAGACAGGCCTCAGCAAACCAAAAAGGCCATTACCAGACAGCAAATCTGCGAGCACCTTGATCTTGAATTTCCTAGCCTAGGAAACTGTGAGAAATGTCTCCGTTGTTTAAACCACCCCGCATCTATGGTATTTTGTTCCAACAGCCCACACTGATTAAGATAGTATACATATAAATTTGATAGCTACTTTTACTGAGTATTTGCAGTATGCTCTGGCACCAATCTAAGTGTTTTGCATGTATTAACATAGTTCCTCTTTACCAAAAATGACTAGAATATTGAATATTATTGTTGTATAGAACTATTAGCATTTATTGTTAATGAGAAAGAAATTGAGGCGTATTAAATTTCTCCAATTCACCAAGCTGGTTAAACTCAGGCAAGCTTCTCTATACCTTATGGTCTTTACCACTCGATTCACTTCCCATATTTGGTAAAAACAAGAGACAAAAACCCCCAAATCCAATAAATACATCATTGGAAGGAAAATGTAAAAATAATAGTCTAAATTACTTAAATTTTAAAAATCCTACACTAATTCCTTTTAAACTTTGACTACTTTTGTTTGCATTTGTTAAGGATCCATTTCTATCTTTAGGTTATACACTCACTTTTAGAATAATATTTTACTATCTAAATGCATTCTAATGAAAGTAACTTTTTAATAGAAGAACATTGTTCCTGCTCAATATTCTCTTAATAATGATACTTAAGAATACTCTAAAAAGAACAATAATTCCCTAACTCTTAGCGTGTATTCAAGGAGTTCTATGTTATTTCCATATTCAGCAGAAACTAGTGCTATCTGATCCATTATTATAAGTAATAATCATTTTTTAAGCTTAGATAAGTCTTAATACCTTCACTAAAGCTAGTCAAAATAGGACCAGTCCTTGTTGTTTATTGTAGAATGTAAGATGTGAACGTTTCAGTTATAAAATGTTTGACTAATGATAAAAGAATATTCAAGCAAATATTCATGTTTAGGATTGATAGCAGGTGTGTAAGTAAAATTATTAAAATATTTGATGGGGATCCCTGGGTGGCACAGCGGTTTAGCGCCTGCCTTTGGCCCAGGGCGTGATCCTGGGGATCCAGGATCGAATCCCACGTCGGGCTCCCGGTGCATGGAGCCTGCTTCTCCCTCTGCCTGTGTCTCTGCCTCTCTCTCTCTCTCTCTCTCTGTGACTATCATAAATAAATAAAAGTTTAAAAAATAAATAAATAAAATAAAATATTTGATGATTGATTTTTCCTTTGAGAGAATGCTTTATTGTCTCACTTATGACACTTTGTGTCATAACTTATTTTGCTGAGAGCATTTACTTTTTTGTAAGAAAAACCTTTTTATTTACTAGAAACTGGTGAAAGTATCAAGTAAAAAGAGGAAAATTAGTAAATCTATGAATCTATTCCTTCAGATTTTTAGCAGTAAAGGTTAATTATTTAAGTTTTTAGCAAATGGGTTTGTAATTCCTGAGATTATTCTCCTGGTATTAAGATGGAAATTTAAAAATCAAGATATGCTTATAAAATACAAATACAACTTACAACCAGCACCTAACAAAGCAGGCTTAAACTATACAAATATTTATGAAGATACAAATTGATCTTAAGACATTGCATCTTAACATTGTATAGTTTGAAGCATGTTGCATATATTTTAAGTCTGGTTATACTAAAGAATAAAAAAGGGAAGCTGTACTGGAAAATACTACTTTTAATTTTGCTACAAAAAGGATAAGAGTAACAAACCTAATGGAACTAGTACTAAAATTATTTCTACAATGTAGAACTAAAATAGAGCAATTAATCATGAAACAAAATTTAATGATGTTCTTTGAGATTAGGTTTTACACATTGCTTCAATCTGTTTCCAAGTAGCAAGTTTAAAATATTTTCAAATAATTATTAATCAAATAACCTGATTTGTGTAAAGTGATTATAATAAGTTACCTAAGTGGCAAATCAAATATATTGCAGTTTCAAGGGATTTTTCATAAAACAGCTAAGAGAAAAGGAACTGATTCATGTCACGATATTGAAATGAGAAACAGAATTTTTTTTTAAGAAAGCAAGACAAGAACCTCTTGAAGTAAGCAGAATATTTGCTTACATGAATATTAAACTTGCAGATTATAACTTTTCCAGTATCTGGAAACATGTCTTACTTATATCTGTATTTAATATTTCAAATAGTTCCTGACAGTCAATAAATTTGTGTGGGATGATTGAAATAAAATTGTATCATCGTGCTGTACTAACCCTTACTTTAAAAAGAGAATTGCATAATAATGAGAAGTTATTATTGGAAATTTATTACGTTTGAAAAGTACATTAACTCTTGCATTCCATGAAGAGTTTGACTCAACCGGCAACAAGAGGCAAAAGTTAATCAGTTTAAGGAGCGTCTAAAAAATACATTTGTAATCCCTGAATACATGTTATCCTTACTCATGTATCTGTGGGCTTTTGAAGGAGCTATCAGTCTTTTTTTCTACTTATTTTAAGGTTTCTGTTAATCATTCACTTTCTGTTTTTGTTAAGTAAGTAGCCCTGACTTAAATATATTTACTAATTTGGTTGCAGTTACCACAGAATTCAATACATCTGTTTGTGAGGAACAGTTTAGTGGGTAGATGGTCTTAAAGACAGTGAATCACGTACTGCATTTCTTGTAACTCATGGCATTTTTCACCCTAAAATGTTTTAAAATGAAGTAAATCTGCTGTACAAGAAAGGATGAAATAAAAATTTCTGGGAGATATAAAGTAGAAGAGTTTGTTTCCAGAGTCTTCAAGAAGAAAGTAACTATTTCACTGCTTTATAGAGCAGTTATAGAGAGGTTAGAGGCTACCAGAGGGGATTTTATGCTTTCTTTCAGGCTCTATCATTCGTGCATTTAATTGTCTTTCTAGGTATTCAGAATTTTAAGTAAAAGATGTACCTAAAATTCTAGGTTACAGAATTAAACAGTTAAGAGTTAAAACTGGAAAGTTTTGAGAATTGTCATTAGAGCAAAGCTTAGTTAAGTCATCAAAATACCACCAAAACATGTAATTAAAGAAATGCTAATTTAAAAAAGAGAGTAACTTGGGGCGTCCAAGTGGCTCAGTTGGTTAAGTGTTTTTGACTCAGGTCATGATCTCAGGGTCCTGGGATTGAGCCCTGCATTGGGTTCTCTGCTCAGTGGGGAAGTCTGCTTCTCCCTATCCCTCTCCCTCTCTCTCAAATAAATAAATAAATAAATAAATAAATAATTTTTTTAAAGAGAGAATAACATTCTTTATGGCCAAAGATTTGAAAAAAACCCATAATATGCAGGAGAAAGGATTTTTCATATAAAAGGATTTTTCACATTATTCATTTCTAGTGGGAATATAAATTGTTAAAATCTATCTATCTCTATCTATCTAATATGGGAGCCTGACCATATATATGGAAAACTTTGTAAATATGCACTCTTCAAAATGGAAATTTCACTTTTAGGCATAAATTTCAATGAAATCAGAGTGTGCTATATTATTATACAACTGTTGAAAATGAGATTTGAAACATATTTAAGGCATGGGAAAATTGCTTATAATATGACATTAAGGATAAATTTAGCAAAAGTGAATTCTAGTTATAATACTTCCAAGTTTTATTCAAAGCATAAAAAATGGAATGAAATACTCTTTTTAAGTGTTTATACAGAAATTTTAAAAAATATTTTTAATAAAAAATTCTACAGTAGATAGGAATTAGCAAAACAGTAAATGCTGTTTTTAAATCTAAAAACTCTTTAATTTAAATATCCTATTCTTTTGGGCAAATAATCTGAACATACTTATTTTTGTAATCAAATACCTATTAACAATGTTGATGGAGAGCTTTAAGTAAAATGATTCAAAACAACTTCATAAATGTTAAATAGCCATATAACATTATATTGAATTTTAAAGAATCTTCTTCATCAATGATATTACATAAAATGTATATTTGACAATGGTGTTCTGATTTTGTCTTTATAGGTTTGCCTTTTCTAGATCTTTCATATAAAGGGACTCATATAAAATGTAATTTTTTGCATTTGGCATCTTTGGGTGGGCTTAAAACTGTAAAATATTAGTATTTTGTACTTCTATATTGAACAGTATTTTGTCTATCCATTTGCCAGCTGATGAAAATTTAGATTGTTTCCAGTTTGGAACTATTATGAATAATGCTGCTATGAACATGCATCTACTTGTCTTTGTATGGACATGTGTTTCTAATTCTCCTGGGTAGATTAATAAGTGTGGAATTGATGGTTTATATGATAAGTGTATATATTTTTTTTACTCTAAAAGATACTGCTGTACTGATTTCCAAAATGGCTGTACCACTTTACATTCCTAGTCATCTCTTATTTACTAGCCATTCATATCTTTTGGTGAAATGTCTGTTCAGATCATTTGCCCATTTAAAAAGTTGGGTTGTTTATTTCCTTATTCTTGAGTTGTAATTGTTTATAAATTTTAGATAGAAGTTCTTGATCAAGTACAGTTGACCCTCAAATAAGATAGGCTTGAACTGTGTGGGTCCTCTTATACATGGACTTTTTAAAATATACATATAAATATAGTACAGTAGTGTATTTTCTCTTCCTTATGATTTATATGTAAAGTTTTGACTGTTCAGGGGTTGCACCCCTAATTTCCCTCATTGTTCAAGGGTCAACTATATGATTTGCAAATAAATCTAGTGTTTGGCTTGCCTTTTCTTTTCCTTAATGAAGTTTTTTGAAATGTAGAAGTTTTTAATTTTTATAAAAGCCAATTTATCCATTTTTCTTTTATGAATTGCACTTTTGGTGTCTTATCTAGGAACTTTTTCTCAATCAAAGTTTACAAGGTTTTTTCCCTATAATTTTTTGGTTTGTTTTAGGTACCTTACATTGAGGTGATTATTTATTTTGAATTAACATATATAGTATCATTCACAAGGATTTAAGTTCACTTTATTTTTGCATTTGGCCATCCAATTGTCACAGCACTGTTTGTTGGAAAGATTATGATTTCCCCTATTAAAATGATGGCATCTTTATAAAAAAAATCAATTGATTATAAATGTAAGGATTTATTTCTGGACTCATTTCTATGCCCTCATTTCTATTCTCTTGATCTATATACCTATTTTTGTACCAATACCACACCGTCTTGATTTCTATGGCTTTATAGTAAATTTTAAAATTCAGTACTTTAAGTCTTTCAATTTTATTAGACTTTTTCAAAATTGCTTTGGCTATCCATTCTTTGCATTTCTACATAAATTTTAGGATCATCTTGTCAGTTGTTACAAAATCTTGGTATTTTAATTGGGATTAAATTGATTTTATGGATCAATTTTGGGAAAATTGCTATTTTGACTATATTGAGTTTTCTACTCTATGAACATGAAATGTGTTTTCATTTATATAGATCTCAAATTTCTTGAATATTTTATAGTTTCAGTGTTCAAACCTATATTTTTTATACTTGTTTTTAAAAAAAATTAAGTTCAGTTTTCAGTGTTACTGTGAATGAGATTGTTTTCTTAATTCTAATATCTGAATTTTGTTGCTAGAATATAGAAATACAGTGAACTTCTGGATATTGTTCTTGTAATCCGACAACTTCTAAATTCTTTTATTAGTTCTAGTAGTGTTTTTGTGGATTCTTTAGATTTTCTATGTAGATGGTCATTTCATCTGTGAATAAAGACACTTTTACTTCTGTCTTTCCAATTTTGTTGCTGTATTGCACTAGCTAGAACTTTCATTTAAACATTAAATAGCAGTGGTGGGAGCAGACATCCTTGCTTTGTGCCTGATCTTATGGGGGAAATGATTCAGTCTTTGACAGTTAAATATGATGTTTATTGTGGGTTTTTTTTTTTTTTCTTTCAAAAAGTAGTCTCTTATCAGGTTGAGAATGTTTTCTACCATTCCTTGACTTTTTAGAGTTTTATTATGATTGGGCATATAATTTTGTTAGATGCTTATTCTGCATCTTTTTATATCCTCATGCAGTTTTCGCATTTATTCTATTAACATACTGTATTACCTTAGTTGACTCTCAGTTGTTAACCAACTTATTTTGGGGAATTAAATCCCATATGGTTACTTTGTATAATAATTTTTATATGTTTTTGGATTTTATTTGCTAATATTTTGTTAAGAATATTTGTATCTATGAGGAATATTTAGTTTTCTTATGAAGTCTTTCTACCTTTGGCATCAAGTAACACTGAGCTATTAGAATGATTTACAAAATGTTCCTCTATTTTCTGGAAGATTTTGTGAGAACTGATATTATTTATCCTTTAAATATTTGACAGAATTTACTAAAGCCATAGGGGCCTGGGCTTTTCTTTATGAGAAGGTTTATAATTACTAGTTCAATTTCTTTACTTATTATAGGTCTGTCCACATTTCCAGTTTTTCTTAATCATTTTGGTAACTTTTGCCTTTCTAGGAATCTGTCCATTTTATCTAAATTGTCTAATTTGTTGGGATAAAGTAAAAGTTCCTTTTTATTTCTGTATAATAAGTAGTAATGTCCCTCAATTCACTCCTAATTTTGGTAATTTTTATCTTCTCTCTTATTTTTTTGTTTGTTTTTTGGATTTTTTTTTCGTCTAGCTAAAGATTTGTAAATTTTGTTGAGATTTCAAAGGGACAACTCTTGGTTTCATTGATATTCTCTATTTTTGTGTCTTCTCTATCATTGCTTTCTTCTCTTTCAAATTTCCTTTTTTCTATTTATTTTGTTTATTTGCTCATCTTATTCAAGTTTTTAAGGTGGAAACCGTTTATCAGTTTGAGATCTGTTTGTGATTTAGTTATTAAAAGATATAAATTTCCCTCTAAGTACTTCTCTAGCTGAAGTCAGTAAGTTTTGAAATTTGTCTTTTTGTTTATTCAATCCAAAATCTTTTTTAATCCAAAATATTTTTTTATTTTCTTTGATTTCTTTGACACATGGGCTATTTCAAAGTACATTGTTTGATTTGCAAATATTTGGTTACTTTCCATATTTATTTCAGTTTTTTATTTTATTTCAAGTTTTTATTTAAATTCTAGTTGACATACAGTGTAATGTTAGTTTCAGGTATAGAATTTAGTGATTCATCACTTACATATAATACTTAATGCTCACCACAAGTGCCCTCCTTGATACCTATTACCCATTTAGCCCATCTTGTACTCACCTCTCCTTCAGTAACCCTCAGTTTGTTCTCTATAGTTAAAAGGTCTGTTTCTGGTTTGCCTTTTTTCTTTTCTTTTTCCCTATGTTCAGTCTGTTTTGTTTCTTAAATTCCACATGTGAGTGAAATTATGGTATTTGTCTTTCTGTGACTGACTTATTTTGCTTAGCATAATACTAACTTCCTCCACATCGTTGTAAATGGCATGATTTCATTCGTTTTTATGACTGAGCAATATTCCATTACTACATTATATATATATAGGTATATATATTTTCTATTTTATATATATTCCATTATATTCTCTCTCTATATAAAATATATATCTCTATCATCTCTTTTTTATTCATTCATCAGCTGATGAAATTTGGCCTTTTACATAATTTGGGTATTGTTGATAATGCACCTATAAACATCGGGGTGCATGTATCCCTTCAAATCAGTATTTTTATGTCCTATGGGTAAATACCTAGTAGTGCAATTGCTGGATCATAGTGTAGTTCTATTTTTAACTTTTTGAGGAACTGCCTTACTGTTTCAGACTGATAAAAATTCCAGTAAAATACAAAACTTTGCTCTAATATAACTCTACTTTTCCTTTCCTATCACATCCCTTTGTCATATTGTTGTCATATATATTACATCATGTCTGGTATAAAGCTGGCATTATAGTGTTATAATTATTGCTTTGTACAATCATTTTTTCTTGAAGTTGAGAAGAAATTTTAAAAAAATACTTAAGAGTATTTTAAATTAAACCACAATTTTTATTTTATTATTTTTATTTTTATTTTTTACCATTTCTGGTGCTTTCCATTTATTCCTGTGGATTTCTACCATTTCTACCTCCAGGTGTCATTTTTTTCTGCCAGTAAGATTTCCATTACTTACAATAGATCTCTGTGTTAGTAGAACACATTAACAGCTCAGGTGGTTTTCAGATTGGACCCGGGCTTTACTTTCTGCTCAGTCATTTCAAGTCTTCATGACATGCTTATTGCCTCATGGTAGGCTAAGAGTATGTGAATAATTTGAGGCTTCTCTAACACAGTTGTGCTTGTAAAGAGCTTCATCTAGGAAAACTTTGTCCAGTCAGTACCACAACCTTGGACTGGGAGAGTAGAGCCAAAACTCACACTGACCAAGCTTGGGAAGGGGTGCATGAAAGCATCCTTAAACTAGAATGCCAGATATTTTCACTGTCTTTACCTGAATTTCAGCAGTTTTTCAAACATAAATACTTCTCAGATTGTTTTGAGACATGAAATGAGCAAATGCTGTTGGAAAAATGTTGTCAATAGACTTGCTTGAAGCAGTGGTGCCACAAACAATTTATTAAAAAACAGTATCTGCAAGGCACAATTTATTAAGAAATGATATCTGCAAGGCACAATAAAGTGAAGCACAAAAGAACTTAGGCATCATATAGATATGCCTATATTGACTTTGGAAGTTCACAAATAGTAGAGGTAGACTATTTATAGTGATAAATACTAGATGGTATGCAGCTGAAGTGAGAAGTTAGAGTGCCTGGTAAATAATATGGACAAAAAGGCACATAAGCCAAGGGATTTGGGCATTTCAAGAAGGGAGTTAAATGTCAAATACCATGAAGGGAACAAAAATTGAGAAGAGGAATATAGATCTGGCCATTAGAGAGTATGTGATAAATCTCCAAATCTTTTATCTGGTTTTGCATTATCAATATGTGAGGGACTGTACTCCAATGCTAGCTTATAATCTGAATCTAAATTTGGATAGTTTTCAAATTAAAGTATAGCACTAGAAGATAATATGTGTGGACTTTTTGCTTGTCACTGAAAATATAGAACAGCTCAGAAAGTCTTATGGTTCCATACCATGTGATTTTTGGGGGGTCTAAATGATTATTTAGCTTTTTTATTTCACAGTGATTGGCTACTTGGAAGAATATGGCTTGTGATACCTATTTTTCATTTTTGCCTACCATTGTATTAGTTATCTACTGCTGTATAACAAACCACCACAAACTGAGTAACCGAAAACAACACACATTAACTTACTGTTTAGCTCCAACATGTAAAAATCTTACATTGTCACTCCTATCCTTACAACAAAATAAAACTGGACAAACCAAAAATCAATTTTTTTGGACCTGTCAGAGAACTGAATTTGTACAGTAAACTGATGATCAGAAATTTGGTGTGACAGGTGAATCTAGAGAGTCATAGCCAAGATATGCATATCTGGAACAGAAGAAGCTGTAGGTAAAAACTGTTAAGAATACTTAGGTGGAGATTTGATGAGTTGGTAGAGATTGAGTGTGGACCAGCATGAAAGTGAAAAACTTGTAATTTTATATGTGTCCTCAAACCCTCACAGGAAGCCTACAAGATTTTCATGCTAAAAATCTGAGAAAGATCCCTCCATGGCTTTGGCAGGAAGAGAGGAAGAATAATCCTTGTGAAATAAATCAGAGCCTTCTCCATAATAGAGATTCAGTCTCCAGGGGTAAAAATGTTACCAGAGACATGTTCCAGAGGAACTTGGGGATGAAGAACATTTATCTCATTCCAGTCCTCTAGTCTTCCTTTTTCATCTAATGGAGGGGAAGCTATATAAGAAGAAACTTTTGTGAAGGCTTCTCCCCAGAAACAGGCCCATGAGAAGATTGAGGTCTGAATGGAAAATTATAGAATGTCCCTTTCTCCATAAGCACACCAACAGGGCTCCAGTAAAATAACAGATATCTGAAAGAGCTGAGAGACCCAGACCATTTCTGAGGAGAAATACTCAGGGAATCCCCAAGACAGGTCAGGGAAATCTAACACCTCATCTGTAAAGGGACAAAAAATAATTATATTAGACTGCTCTTCAGAAGCCATGCAAGCAAGAGGAGAGTTGAGTGTAATATTTAAAGCAATGAAAGAAAAATATTACCTCAAATACTATATCCACTGAAATTATCCTTTGAAACTAAAGGAAGATCAAGACTTTCTCAGACAAGTGAAAAACTGAAGGACTTCATCTCTAGCAGACTTGCCTCTGCAAGAGATGTTAACGGAAGTTCTTGAGGGAGAAGGAAAATGCTACATCAAAAACTTTAATCTCAGTACAAGCCTCAGAGAAGAAATAAATGAAGATAAAATAACATCTTTTGTTTTTTAAATTCTGAATTGATTTAAAAGATAAATCATTTATTATTATTATTTTTATTTAATAAAATAAAAGTGAGTGACAGCAGTGTCATGGGATGGGAGGGAAGAATTGGAACACCCTATATTAAGTATTTGTACTTAATTTAACATGGTGCAGAGTAGCATTCTTTGAAAGGAGGCTTCATTAGTTTAAAGTGTATATTGTAAACTCTAAGATAACAACTGCAATAATTTTTTAAAAAGATTTTACTCATTTATCCATAAGAGACACACACAGAGAGAGGCAGAGACATAGGCAGAGGGAGGAGAAGCCAGTTCTTTGTAGGGAGCCGGATGAGGGACTTGACCCTAGGACTCCAGAATCAGGCCCTGAGCCAAACGCGGAGGCTCAACTTCTGAGCCACCCAGGCGTCCCCAACTGCAATAATTTTTAAAGAAGTATAATTAAGCTGAGAGACCATTCTCAGATCCTTAACATGTGAGCCTCTACATTTGGCAGCTCACCACATTGCAGCTTGCTTCAGAGTGCCAACAAGGGAGAGGGGTGTCTAGAAAGATGGAAGTTACAATCTTGTGTGACCTAATTACAGAAGTGACATTTTGTCACTTTATATTTATTAGAATCAAATCACAGGTCCCACCCACTCTCAAAAGGAAGGGATTACACAAAGCTATGAATACCAGAAGTGAGGATCATTGGGGAATATTTTGGAATCTCTCTGCCATAGTCATTATTTTTCATATTTGAGGAGTTTCCTCTATGGAAAAAGTTACTGAGTACAGTGTTACAGACCACATCAAGTTGAGAAGGAAGTGCACAATGTGTATCAATATTTTAAAATATTTTTACTCTCTCCAATTCTGCTTTCCTATGTTTATTTTTCTTGACTTTATAGATTCTCTACCTTGCTTTCTCAGAGAAAATAGAAATCACCAGCCTTGAACCACTGAAGCTGAGTTTCTCTCCGTGCTAGATGCACTAACTCTATCCTTCATTTCTCTGGCTTAGATGGAAAGGAATCTTTTTTCTTTGCACATGACATGTACTATCATCTATACAATTTTTTTTTCATATTGTCAAACTCTCTACCAGCCTGCCAACACACTCATATTTCCATACACAGAAACTTCTCTACCTTCCAGCTATTTTTCTATTCCTCACTTTTATTTAATTATTAGAAAGTTTTGAGCAGTATTCTGTGGTCACTGATTTCATTTTTACACTTCCTTTTTTAATTTAATTTTTTAATCTTAATTTTTTAAAAAAATTATTTACTTATTTGAGAAAGAGAAAGAGAGAGAGTAAGCATGAGTAGCATGGACAGAGGCAGAGGGAGAAAGAGACTCCTGGGTGACTAGGGAGCATGAAGCAGGACTTGATCCCAGGATGCTGGGATAAGGACCTGAGCCAAATGCAGATGCTTAACTGACAGAGCCACTCAGGTACCCCTCATTTTTGCACTTCCCATCTATTCCCTGACCTAGTACCACAGTAGGTCTGTTCCTAATAGTCTGAGGAATCCTTTCTTTGGGACATTTCTTATTCACTTGATTGAGTAATTTTATCAATTCCTAACCTAATTCACCATAATTTTTTCTTTATTATCTTTTTTCTAGATTATTATAATATCTTCCCAATTGATTTCCCATCTGTTCTCATTCCAATCTAGCCTACACACTGGATATCGATAAATCATATAAATTCTAATCATGTTGCATGATACTCCACCAAATACTTTAAGTTCATTGTTAGAAATCTTAAATCTCAGATTTTGATACTGTCACACAATTGTTAAATGTAATTATTTTTAAAATATTTATCAAAAACATAATTGTAGATATGGCACTGTTTGTCCTTTGGTACCCAATGGCCATTTTGGAAGCTCTAAAATAAAATTCTTTCCAATTGGTTATATATATGTCATACTTCCCAGAAGTATATAGTCAAAACTAGCTGTATAACTTCAGATACCTCTCTTTACTTCCCTGCTTCTCATCTAGTTCTTTTACATGTAAAATAAAGCAATAGCTTTATTCGACCCCTTTTTAAAAATATATTTTTATGACTAAAACCACATTTTTATGACTGGAATTTCTATTTTATTGCATATGGTCTAAATCAGTTATGAATCTATAAGTTAAAAACTCAGCTACTTTAGTACATAAACTATAACCTGGTTTTGTCAGATAGCCCTAGTGTTATATGTCACTAAAGCATAACTTTTTTTTTCTTTCCCAAATTAGAAGTAATGTTTTCCCAAAGAAATACATTTGATGTTCTAAAACTCACTCAATTTTAAATACAGGACATTCTCCCATTCTTTAGACTAATGCTTAGAGTTAAAAGTAGCTGTACAGACATGATCTTCTGTCAATTTGAACAGAATCTGACTAATCCACCTGACATTAATTCATTTAAGTCCTTTTCTTATGAGCAATAGAGAGGAAAGCTGTCAGAAAGTTTCTATCGTAGCTGAAATGCAGCTGCCAAGGTTTATTTTTCATACTGTCAGATGTAAAGAGAGGCTTATTCTTAGTGTGCCAAATATACTTTCATTATTCTTGACTTTACAAGGATAGACTGGTGTTTGCTTTAATGAAAGTGGGGTAGAGGGATCCCTGGGTGGCGCAGCGGTTTGGCGCCTGCCTTTGGCCCAGGGCGCGATCCTGGAGACCCGGGATCGAATCCCACATCGGGCTCCCGGTGCATGGAGCCTGCTTCTCCCTCTGCCTGTGTCTCTGCCTCTCTCTCTCTCTCTCTCTCTCTCTGTTACTATCATAAATAAATAAAAAATTAAAAAAAAAAAAAGAAAGTGGGGTAGATTCTTGTGGTCTACAAAAGTGTCAATGTGTAGTAGTCTCAGAATTGAGAGCATTTGTAATTTCAATATTAGTCATTTTTTGATATTTTTCTTTGTAGATCATAAAATTAAATTTTTAGATGATCAGGATGAATATAATACCTCCAGAAAGGGACAATGTAATGGTAGCCTTGTGAGAACAAGACAGAATTCTTTTTATTTATTTATTGAGACAGAGAGTGAGAGAAAACAAGCAGGGGGGAGGAGAAGAGAGAGAAGCAGACTCCCCATTGAACAGGGAGTCCTTCACAGGGCTTGATCCCAGAACCCTGAGATCATAATCTCAGTGGACAGCAGATGCTTAACTGACTGAGCCACCTAGGCGCCCCATAGCACAGAATTCTTAAGCCCATTTCATAACATATTGATCACCTACATACTCAAGTTCTTTTTACTGAATTAATTAACTGTGGTAGTTTAAGCCTCATATTTTAAAATATCAAATACTTGGTATTTCATCCAATATTTTTGTATGTTCAAATTACTGACCTTGAGCTAATTACCACAACGATTCTGTGATTGTGCTTCCTGCACTCATCTTGTGTGGTAAACATCAGGACAATAGTGAGTTTTGGGAAATTTTAGAGAGAAAGAACACATGAAAAACATTGGTGTTGGAATAACCAGTAAGTTACAATATGGGTTCATTTATTCACTCAATAGCTATTGATTAAGTCTCTCAAAGTTAATAGTGAGATTTAAAAAGGGACCTCTTCCTCAAGATAATTTGGGACATCTGCTGTAATTAATATACAAATCTATGATAACTACAATATGAATGTTCCTCTAACATTTCTGTAGTACACAACCTGTCCAATGCTGAAAGTGATCCAGAACAATCATGTCCTTGCCTTCATGCAGAGATACACAAACAAAATTAATAAATAAATAGTTATGTGTTATGTTGTCTGATAAATATTATTTGTAGGAAGAAAAGAGAACCTGAGAAAGAATAGTAATTTAGAAAGAGCTATTAGAGAATGTCTCTTTTGCTAGGAGTTATTGACATTGAGATTTCAGAGATAAGAAGAAACTGGCTATGTGAAAAGTGTGAGAAAGAACACAGTGAACCATATGTAGACAGGCGATGATGCATGAAAGAAGCAGTTACATGTGAGGAACTGAAAGAAAGCTAGATTGGCTAGAGTACAGAAAACTGGAGAGAGAGCAGAATAATTGGAAACCGCTACATGTCCTACACTCAGAAATGGTTTTTAAAATTATGGTCCATCTGTACAAAAGAACAAGAAGCCAACCATTGATGAACATGTTTCTGAAGGCTATTTTATGGTATGTGAAATTATTCATCATAAGTAAAAAGCAGGACATAAAACCACCATGTATGTATATGTATGTGTTATACAACTTGCCAATTTCATTATATCTAAAAACAATTGGCTATATAAAGATAGTTAAAGCAATTATTTCGGGGGATCCCTGGGTGGCTCAGCAGTTTAGCGCCTGCCTTTGGCCCAGGGCCTGATCCTGGAAGCCCGGAATCGAGTACCATGTCAGGTTTCTTGCGTGGAGCCTGCTTCTCCCTCTGCCTGTGTCTCTGCCTCTCTCTGTCTCTCATGAATAAATAAATAAAATCTTTAAAATCAATCAATCAATCAATCAATCAGTTATTTCTGGTGGTGAGATTATGAGTGATTTAAATTTTAGTGTCATTTGTATATTCTTCTAATTTTTGAGATATTTTCTAACCTATGCAAGAGACTATACCTCCATATATGTATATGTGTATATATTTGAATGCTGCATTCTTTGTCAGAGCAATCAAGTAAAATAAAACTAGTTGTCTCTCAATAAGAAAATAGGTGAATAGATTGTGTTTTATTGGTGCAATAGAATACAACAGTTAAAATGTAAAAAAGAAAATAGGACATTCATCAACATACATGAGTATCAAGCATAATTTTGAAGCAAATTAGTTACAAAAATGTAGCTGTGATGTGATAGTTTATATAAATTTTGAAACCAGTTTTCTAAATTATTTGTAGTTACAATTACACACATACACACATACATATATATAAATTTTAAAAAGTACAAACTGATGATACTCCGCAGTATTAGAAAAATAAAAAATGACTACCTCAGGGGAAGAAAGGAAGAGAAATGGATAAAGAAGTAGCTTTAGTTATGTTTATAATTTTTACTTTTTAAAAAATAGATTAATCTGGAGCAAAATATGATGAAAAAGGCCACTGTATTAAATCTTCTCTTTAAGCTATTTTTTAATGTTGAAACATTAGGAAAAAAGGTAATTTAAAAATCCTTATATTTAAAATGTTAAGACTCATAAATATATAAATATTATCACTTGAGGAATAACAAGGGAAGACATATATTAAAGCATCTCAAGTCAACTTAGTTTAAAAGTGTTGCTGTGAAATAAAATAGGCATGTTGAAGAGAGCATAAAATACAAATACCCAGTTTATCAAGTAGTTATTAAGTAATCATCACTCTGATCAAGAAATACAGTATAGCAGCTAAACTAAAATGGGCTCCTAGTTTTGAACTTTTTATTAATGAGATTACACTATATTCTTTTTTGCTACTTTAGCTCAATTGTGTGTCTGTAAGATTAACCATGATGTTGTTTTTAGGTATCATTATCTCATATATTGCCATATGGTATTTATCCATTCACCTGTTAATGGACATTTGGATTGCTTCTGTTATTGGCTATATAAGGAACGTTAGCACATTTGTGCAGTGTACATTCATTTATACATATATGTGTCCTAGTGCACACATGCACAAGTTTCTCTAAGGCAGATGCTTAGAAGTGAAATTAAAGGGTGATAGAGAATTTATTTATTTATTTATTTATTTATTTATTTATTGATTATTGAGACACACACAGAGAGAGACAGAGACATAGGCAGAGGGAGAAGCAGGCTCCTTGTGGGAAGCCCAATGCAGAACATGATCCTTGGAATCATGACCTGAGCCAAAGGCAGACACACCCAATCACTGAGCCATCCAGGTACCCAAGAATGCTTATTTTTAATTCTACTATTATACAAACTGTTTCCCAAACTGCTGGTATCAGTTTGCACTCTACCAGCAGGTTTTCAAAGCCCCAGGTTGCTCTACATCTTTACCAACATTTGTTAATAGATTTAAAATTTTTCACCAATTCAATGAGCATCTAGTAGTATCTCTTTGCAAATAAAATTGTTTCCCTGATAATTAATGAGGTTGAACCCAATTTCAAGTGTTTATAGATCATTTGGATTGCAACTTTTTAAATATTCCTATTCATGTCTTTTGCTCATTTTTCTTTTGGGGTGTTTTGGATTTTTTTGCCTGATGAAGTATTTTTATGTTTTCTCAATACTAGGTTATTTGTTAGACATATGCCTTGCAACATTCTTTTCCTACTATGGTACTTGCTTTTAACTTTTCTTTAAAGTGTCTTTCAATGAGAAGAGGTTATTAACTTTTATTTGGCCAAATTTATTAATCTTTTTGTTTATAACTTTTGTGTCTTATCTAGGAATACTTCTCCACATTGATGTTATGAAGATACTTTCTTATTATCTTTTAAGTGCTTTGTAGTTTTGACCTACTTATTCAGTTCTACCTTTTAACCCTCTGGATTTGATCTATTTCAAATTTAATTTTTCCTTTTCCTATTCCTAATTTATCCAAGAGTTTGATGGAAAAAACTTATCATTTCTGAGAAATGATCTTTGAGGAAATGCTGAATATAGTCTTCTTAGGAATGGGGATTTAATATGGGTGTACAGAAAGCTAGATTTACAATGAAATATAAATTCAAGTTCATTTCATTTTGGCATTGTGCTGATCTGCATAGTTCAGAGAGAAATAGGAGAATAAATCAAAAACAATTTAGAAATCAATAAGAAAAGGATGTCTGATTGAGTTTATTGGGGATTTAGGCATGTTTTAATGGCTAACTAATATTTAACCACAATTTAGAGCTGCCAATAAAGGTATCCCAAGAAAGATAGATAGAAAAGGATGAAGGGAAGCTGGGAAAGGAAAAAGTGTACACAAAGAGAGTTTAGTTATTTTTGTACT
Organism: Canis aureus; assembly: GCF_053574225.1. NCBI lineage: Eukaryota > Metazoa > Chordata > Mammalia > Carnivora > Canidae > Canis > Canis aureus. The sequence goes on from NC_135619.1 coordinate 26,456,014, forward strand.
TTCCTTGATAACAAATAGGAGCAACAGAAATACGGCCAATTATATAAAGTGGATAAATTTTAAATATTTATATTTAGCTTTGAAAGTGTGGGTATGCTTTCAGTTGCATGTGGAGCTTAATTTTATATGGTTGTGCTTAGTATCTGTATTTCAAATCAAGGATGCATGTAAATGTTATAAAAATCTGATTCAGGAATTTATTACACTTTCCTCTCCTAATCTTTATCAGTCTCTCCTTTAGCTTATACTGTAACTGAATTGTCTGTCAGTAGAACTAATGCAAATTCAAGCTAAACATTTTTACTCTTCTATCCCTCTGAAAAGACAAATGCTGTGTAAAAGTTTAGATTTTCAAGGATTTTTTTTTAAGTTAGGATTCTGACTACATTCAAAATAAGAAGAAAATAATAGGTGAACTATTATTCAATGATTCAATTGGGGCAGAATATTCCAGTTTGTACAGTAAACTGGAAAGTAGAATTTATCATCAATGTGGTTTATTTTAGCTTTTATTTATGAGTGATATAATATATCTGAAATTTGTTTTGTTTTAGTATGAAAATGATGATAGATAAAGACTGGTAGAAAATTAATGCTTTCAAGTTGGGTGATGGGTATGTGGACATTTATTGTACCTTATCTTTTTTTAATCTGTGTTTGAAATTTTCGGACAGAAAAGTGCAAAACAAAAGATGTATGTAAGGAAATTATGTGATAGGGATAAAAAGTAAAGGCTAAGTTAATATGCATGGGTAAGAAAACTACTTTGTAATAAATATATGTATTCAACTCTATTCATCTGTTTTTACATCCAAACATTTATTCATCCAACAACACAATATATACTGAGTGCTCACAACTCTAAGAGTGTGAAGATCACTAGAGAAATGTGTTTAAGACAAGGTCACAAAAACACAGAATTGTGGAACTTGAAGAAACCTGAGGCTCATTTACACTAACCTACTCTTTGTAACTAATTACCCTCAATCTCAAGAGATTAGACAATTTATCTGAGACCAAAAAAGTTTTCAGTGATAGAGAAACATATCCAAAATTGTAGAGTTTTCTTATGTTATATGTGATGAGTCAGATAGAATTGATATAACAAAAATGTTTGTTGGGCTCTATCTACTGTAATTGGGAAGGCTGCCATGTGAATATAACAGAATTGCATTTTCCTGTATTCCCTTATAAAAACTCATTTTCTAGCCACAGTGGACTAAATCCATTGAGGCTTTCAGTAACATCCAATTCTGCTATATTCAGGTCCATCCTTAAGTGCCATGAGAAAAGGTTTCACAGATGTAGGAGTCATAAGAAAGCATGCATTACCAATCTAAGTAACTTTGGCAGATTCACCTTGGGGATTTTGCTAGAAAAGGCAGTTTCTGTGGGATAAAAAGTATTTTGACATGTAAATATCTTAATAACTCTGTAAGGTTGTCAGTTTTTCTTTGGGGAATTTTCTCTATCAAGATAAATTACAGTTTTGCCTTTTTGAGGTTTCAAAATGAAGGTTTTAAGGCAGCAAATAGCTGGTGACTAGAAAGTCAGTAAACTTACTCTGCCTTACTTACAAGTGCATGAAAAATACGCAGAACTTCCATAGCGTCTGTTGTAAGAAAAATGTATCTAATTTGAAAATAACATAAGGCAAGCTGTGTAATTTAATGGCTATCTGAAGCCCTGACCTCTAAGAAATACTCTATGTATGATCTGGGATAAGTTATTAAGCCTCTCTGCCTCTTTCCTCATCAGGTAAATGAGGCTAATAATAGAACCTACTTTATAGGGCTTGGGTGAAGATTAAATGACATATCATGTAAAGTTCTTAGACCAGTACCTGACAAACTGGACTTAATATTAGTTAGTATTGTTTGATTCCACTATATAACAATTTATGGTAGAAAGTCCATTAGCTAATAACTATTAGTTAAGTGGACTAGATCACTAATTGTTTTCAGTTTTACTGAGGTATAATTGACAAATACAATTGCAAAATAAAGTGTATATTGTGATGTATAAAGGATTTCTCCTATCTAGTTAATATATACATCTATTACCTCATATATTAACCTTTTTTTTCTGAGAATGTTTATCAGCAAATTTTAATTTTACAATATATTGTTATCAACTATAGTCACCATATAATACATTAGATCTCCAGACCTCATTCATCTTATAGCTGAAAGTTTGTACTCTCTTACCAATCTCCCTATAATCCTCCTCAACCTCCAATCCCAGGTAATTACCAATCTACTCACTTTTACTGAGTTTGACTTTTTCCCCTGATTCTACATACAAGCGATACCATGTACTACTTGTCTTTATCTTATTTCTCTTTGCATAGTGCCCTCAAGTTCTATGTATGTTATCACAAATGGCAGGAATTTCTTCTTTCTTGTGGGTGAATAATGGTTCATTATATATAAATATAACGTCTCTTCTTTATCCATTCATTTACTGATGGACACTTAGGTTTTTCTATATCTTGGCTATTGTGAATAATGTTTCAATAAATATGGAAGTGCAGATGTCTCTGATACCCTATTTTCATTTCCTTTGGATATATACCCGGCAGTGGGTTTGCTGAATCACATGATAGTTCTATTTAAACATTTTTAAGGAAACTCCATACTGTTTTTCATAATGGCAGCATCAACTTACACTCACCAAGAGTGCACAAGTGTTCCCTTTTCTATATATCCTCACCAACACTTGTTATTTCGTGTCTTTGGCAACAGCCATTCTAACATGTGTAAGATGATATCTCTTTGTGATATTGGTTTGGATTTCCCTGATGATTAGTGATGTTGAACACCTTTTCGTGTTTCTGTTGGCCATTTGTGTGTCTTCTTTGGAAAAATATCTTATTTAGTCCCTCTCCCCATTTTAAATTGCATTATGTTTTGGGTTGTGTGAGTTCTTTATATAGTTTCTATATTAACCCCTTGTCAGATATGACTCGCAAATATTTTCTCCTATTCTGTAGATTGCTCTTTCATCTTGCTGATTTTGTGTGTGTGTGTGTGTGTGTGTGTGTGTGTGTGTGTAGACCATTTTGTGGACTACAGTCATACCTATTTATTTTTGCTTTTATTGCCTTCGCTCTTGGTGTCAAATCCAAAAACTCACCACCAACACTAATGTCAAGGATCTTACTGCCTGTCTTCTAGGAGTTTTATGGTTTCAGAGTTTAATTCATTTTTGAGAGATTTTTATGTTAGTTGTAAGGTAGAGGTCCAGATTCATTTGCATGTGGGCTATCCAGTTTTCTCAACATGATTTCATGAAAAGATCATTCATTCCCCATTGAATATTCTTGGCTCCTTTGTCATAAATTAATTGACAGTATATGTATGGTCTTATTTCTGGGCTACTTTTGCTCTATTGTTCTTTTGTCTGTTTTTAATGCCAATACCGTGCTGTTTTGATTACTATAGCTTATATTACTATTTGAAATCAGAGAGGGAGATACCTCCAGCTTTCTTCTTTCTCAAAATATTGTGGTTCCATATGAATTTTAGGATTGTTCATTCTGTGAAAAATGCCATTGGGATTATATTTAATCTGTATATTGAATTGTAGATTGCTTGGGGTAGTATGGCTATTTTGACAATATTAATTTTTCCAATCCATAAGCATGGAATATCTTTTTATTTATTTGCGTCTTCTTTAATTCAGTTTCTTTCATCAATGTCTTATGGTTTTCAGTGTGTAGATTTTTTTCAACCCCTTGGTTAAATTTATCCCTGGATATTTTATTCTTTTTGTTGTAAGTAGAATTGCATTCTTAATTTTTCTGATAACTTTGTTGTTAATGAACAGAAATGCATTGATTTATGTATATTGATTTGGTATTCTGCAACTTCACTGAATTTGTTTATTCATTTTTTTTTAAAGATTTTATTTATTTATTCAGAGAGAGAGAGAGAGGCAGAGACACAGGCAGAGGGAGAAGCAGGCATCATACAGAGAGCCTGAGGTGGGACTCCATCCAGGGTCTCCAGAATCATGCCCTGGGCTGCAGGCGACACTAAACCGCTGCGCCACCAGGGCTGCCCTGTTTATTCATTCTAATAGCTTTTTAGGACAGCCTTTAATGTTTCCTATAAAAATATTTCATCTGCAAATACAGAAAAACTTGCTACTTTTCTTATTTAGATGTTTTTTGTTTCTTTTTCTTACCCAGTTGTTCTAAAAAGGACTTCTAATATTCAGTTGAATAAAAGTGGCAAGAGTAGGCATCTGTCTTATTTTTGATCTTAAAGAAAAGGTTTTCAGCTTTTCACCATTGAGTATAATGTTAGCTATGAGCTTGTTGCATATAGCCTTTATTATGTTGAGGTTCTTTCTTTCTTTCTTTCTTTCTTTCTTTCTTTCTTTCTTTCTTTCTTTCTTTCTTTCTTTCTCTTTCTTTCTTCTTTCTTGATTTTATTTATTTACTCGTGAGAGACAGAGAGAAAGAGGCAGAGACACAGCAGAGGGAGAAGCAGGTTCCATGCAGGGAACCCGACGTGGGACTGGATCCCAGGTCTCCAGGATCATGCCCTGGGCTAAAGGTGACACTAAACTAGTGAGCTACCCCGGCTGCCTGAGGTGCATTCTTTCTATACTCTCTGTATGTTGAGAGTGTTTAGTCATAAAAAGGTGTTGAATTTTGTCAAATGCTTTTCCTGCATTATTAAGTTGATCATATGATTTTTATCTTTCATTTTAGTAGTGTGGTATATCACACTGATTTATGGATATTGAACCATCCTTTCATCCCTGGGGAAAAAATTGCATTCGATCACAGCTTATGATCCTTATAATGTACTATTGAATTTGGTTTGCTAATATTTTGTTGAGGATTTTTATTTCTATGTTTACCAGGGATATTGGGCTGAGTTTTCTCTTTTTGTGGTATTCTTGTTTGGTTTTGTACAGGGTTTTGGCCTGGTAAAATAAGTTAGGAAGTATTCATTTCTCTACATTTTTTAGAAGAGTTTGAGAAGGATTGGTATTAATTCTTCTTTAAATTTTTATAGAATTCTCCAGAGAAGCCATCTATCTCTTTTTTTTAATTAAAAATTTTTTTTTAAATTGGAGATCAATTTGCCAACATTTAGCATAATGGCCAGTGCTCATCCCACCAAGTTCCCCCCTCAGTGCTAATCACCCAGTCACCCCAAACCCCCACCCACCTCCCTTTCCACTACCCCTTGTACATTTCCAAGAGTTAGGTGTCTCTCATGTTTTGTCACCTTCACTGATATTTTCACTCATTTACTTTTTTTCCCTTTATTCCCTTTCACTAATTTTTATATTCCCCAAATGAATGAGAACATATAATGTTTGTCCTTTTCTGATTGACTTATTTCACTCAGCATAATACCCTCCAGTTCCATCCACGTTGAAGCAAATGGTGGGTATTTGTCATTTCTAATGGCTGAGTAACATTCCATTGTATACATAAACCACATCTTCTTTATCCATTCATCTTTCGATGGACACCGAGGCTCCTTCCACAGTTTGGCTATTGTGGACATCAGTGTTATAAACATTCGGGTGCAGGTGTTCTGGCATTTCACTGCATCTGTATCTTTGGGGTAAATCCCAAGCAGTGCAATTGCTGGGTTGTAGGGCAGATCCATTTTTAACTCTTTGAGGAAACTCCACACAGTTTTCCAGAGTGGCTGCACCAGTTCACATTCCCACCAACAGTGCAAGAGGGTTCCCCTTTCTCCACATCCTCTCCAACATTTGTTGTTTCCTGTCTTGTTAATTTTCACCATTCTCACTGCTGTGAGGTGGTATCTCATTGTAGAAGCCATCTATCTAGTCCTGGACTTTTGTTGGAAGGTTTTTACTTACTGCTTCAATATTTTTACTAGTAATTAGTCTGTTCAGATTTTCTACTTTTTCCTGATTCAGTCTTAGTAGATAATGTGTTTCTAGGAATTAATCCATTTGTTCTTGGTTATCCTTCTTATTGGCATTATTAATAGTAGTCACTTATGATCCATTGTTTTTCTGTGGCATCAGTTGTAATGTCTTTTAAATTTCTAATTCTATTTATTTGAGTTTTTTCTGGTAAACTAATGTAAAAGCTTATTTATTTTGTTAATCTTTTAAAAAAACTAGCTCTCGTAGTTTCATTGGTCTTTTTGTTATCTTTTTAGTCTCCATTTATTTCTGTTAAGATTTTTGTTATTTCCTTCCTTCTGCCAACTTTGTGATTATTCTTTTCTAGTTCCTTGATATGTAAATTCTAGTTCCTTGGGATTTCTTGTCTCTTCATGTAATTGCTTATCACTATGAACTCCCCTGTTAGATCCATTGGGCTTTTTGCATCTCATAGTTTTTATATGTTTTATTTCTATTTTTACTTGTCTCAAGATATTTTTAACTTGCCTTTGATGCATTGGTTGTTCAGTATCATGTTTAATCTCCACATATTTGTGAACTTTTCAGCATTTTTTGTAATAGCTTTCTAGTTTCATTATGATCAGAAAAGATGTGTATTATGACTTCATCCTTCTTAAATTTATTAAAACTTGTTTTATGGCCTACTATATGATGTATCCTGGAGAAAAAGAATGTGTATTCTGCTGCTGATGGATGGAATAATCTGTAAATATCTGTTAATTCCATCTGATTAACATGTCACTTAAGGCCAATATTTCCTTATTGATTTTCTATCAGGATTATCCATCCATTGTTGAAAGTAGGGTATTGAAGTCCCTGCTATTTTTGTATTGATGTCTATTTCTTCTTTCAGGTCTGTTAATATTTGATTTATGTGTTTAAGTGATTCTGTGTGACATTCATAAATATTTACAAATGTTTTGTTCTCTGTTGGATTGAGCCCTTTATCATTATATAATGATCTTGTTTTCTCCTGTTAACATCTTTGGCTTAAAGTCTATTTTTTTTTTTTTTTTTTTGACATAAGTATAGTTAGCTCTGCTTTCTTTTGGCTTCTGTTTACATGGATATATTTTCCCATCTTTTCATTTTCAGTCTCTGTGTGTTCTTGATTGGAGAATTGAATCCATTTACATTTAAAGTAATTATTGATAGGTAAGTTGGTTTTTTTTTCTAGCTGTTTTATATCTCTCTTGCTCATTTCTTCCTCTCATGCCATATTCCTTTGTGAATCAATGATTTTCTATAATATTATGCTTTGATTCCCTCTTTTTATCTTTTGGGCATCTACTGTAGGTGTTTACTTGCCACTATTACAGCATTAGAGTATTCTGAATTTAACTATATATTACTTTTATCAGAGAGTTTTATACTTTGATATATTTTCCTATTACCAATTAGTGTTCTTTTGTTTCAGCTCTGAAAGTCCCTTTAACATCTTGTAAGACTGACCTGGTGGTGATGAATTCTTCAGCTTTTGCTTGTCTAAAAAACTATTTTCTGTCTGTTCTTAAGAGCAACTTTGCTGGTTAGAGTGTTCTTGGTTGGCTTTATTTTCTTCCTTTTAGCAGTTTGGATATATTGTGCTACTTTTTTCCGTCCTACAAAATTTCTGCCAAAAAATCTGCTGATAGTTTTTTTTTTTTTTTTTTTTTAATTTTTTCTTATTTATTTATGATAGTCACACAGAGAGATAGAGAGAGACAGAGAAACAGGCAGAGAGAGAAGCAGGCTCCATGCACTGGGAGCCCGACGTGGGATCCGATCCCGGGTCTCCAGGATCGCGCCCTGGGCCAAATGCAGGCGCTAAACCGCTGCGCCACCCAGGGATCCCTGCTGATAGTTTTATGTAAGTTCACTTATGTGCAACATGTTGTTTTTTTCTTGTTGCTTTAAGTCTTATCTTAACTTTTGACAATTTTAATGTGCCTCAGTATGGGTCTCCTTGGGTTTATCATATTTGGAACTGTTTGAAATTCCTGGTTCTGGATGTTTATTTCTTTCTGCTTGGGAAATTATCAACCATTATTTTTTAAATAAGCCTTATGCCATTTTTTTCTCTCTTTTTTTCTTTTATGGGACCCCTACAATGCAAATATTGGTCCACTGGATGTTGTCCTGTAAGTCCTTTAAGCTATCTTCACTCTTTTTCATTGTTTTTCCTTTATGTTCCTTTGAGTGGATAAATTTCAGTGTCCTATTTTTTTTGTTTGCTGATTCTCTCTTTTGCATCATATAGACTATTTAGAATTCCTTTATTGAACTTTTCAGCTTGCTTGTCCAGTCAGCCAGTGGAGGATCACAATCAGCCAGGCTAAACTAGATGCCTTACCCTCAGGCAGCAGTTTTTAAAATAAGCAATTAGGCCTGTTTCAAGGAAAGACTGGGAGGTGAGTGTTTCTTTTTTGCCCCTGGGGGAGAGTTGGTTAATTGTTTCTTTGTTTACTGCAGTCCTAGGAATTTGTGAAAGAAAAGTCTATTGGCTCTCAGAGCCAGGATCTATGGGCCTGTCCCTTAGGCAACAGCATAAAACCTAGGATGCCAGATGTGTGTACAAACTTTCCAGCTAGATATTGATGACTTGGTGTGAACTTGAGTGACAAGGCAGCAGTGGTGTCTATCAACTTCCCCATTATCTAAGGAAGATTGTAGTCAGCCCTTAGATATGCACTGTATTAGAAGCTTGACCCTCAGGCAGCAGCTTTTAAAGTATGCAAGTAGGAATCTGAATGAAATAGTGGGAGATGGACATTTTTTTGTCTGCTTCCTCTACACTGAGTCCTGAGGGAAATTCACTCTTGAGTCCCTGTGAACCCCTTAAGAACTAGTTATTGTGTGTGTGTGTGTGTGTGTGTGTGTGTGTGTGTGTGTGTGTGTGTGTTTTGCTGTGGCTTTAAAAGTTTTGTGGCTGCAAGCTCCTTTTCCTTTCAGAGCTAGGTGTTTCAGGGGCTTATGCCTTGGGTGAGTCTTAAAAATTGAAGAGCTTAGATGTAGGGTCCAAAATCTTTGCTGCTCAAGGAAAAACTGGGAGTTCCCGCCTGACTATATGGCACTATGCTGGGAGTGGTATTTTTCTTTAAGATTGTTTTATTTATTCATTTGAGAGGGCGGGAGAGAGCGATCAAGAGAATGAGCAAGGGGGAGGGTCAGAGGGAGAAGGAGAAGCTGACTCCCAGCTAAGCAGGGAACCCTCCATGGGGCTTAATCCCAGGACCCTGGCATCATGATCTGAGTGGAAGGCAGATGCTTAACTGACTGGGCCACTCAGGTGCCCTGCTGACAGTGGTATTTATTGTGACTGTGTGTCTCAGCCTTTTCTAGCCATTTGAATGTGGGTATTAGGCATATTTTCTTGCTTGTACAATGTATGGGAGAGTCACTCAGCTAATTTCTGGATTTCTTTCAGAGGGAAGTACTTTGAATATAGCTGTAAATTCAGTGTGTCTTTGGGAGGAGTTGAATTTGAGAGTCTCCTAGGTCATTATCTTGGATTGGAACCTCATTTTCCCCTCATATTCACCTGTTTCTTGCTGCTAATGAGGATAGGATAGTGAGCTGCTATTGTACAGGGCTAAGTGACTTTGAGGATGGAAGCCATAATTTAAAATGGCAGAACAAAAGGAAGGAAGCTGGGACTCTACTGACTTAGTGGTGCTTCTGTAACAACTTCACTTTGCTTATCTCCTAACTTCTATTTTTTTTTTTTAAGATTTTATTTATTTATTCATGAGAGACCCAGAAAGATATAGAGACACAGGCAGAGGGAGGGAGAAGCAGGATCCATGCAGGGATCCCGATGTGGGACTCTATCCTGCGTCTACAGGATCACACCCTGGGCTGAAGGCGGCGCTAAACCACTGAGCCACCCAGGCTGCCCTCTCCTAACTTCTAAAAGAAAAACAGAAGAAAATTAACTTTCACTGTATTCAAGTGCCTTTATTTCAAGTTCTTATTACTAGCAGCTGTATATAAATTTTAACTGATACATCACCCCCTATGGAGGTTTTTGAAGATATGGGTCTCCAGCTCCAGAGTTTATAAAGTAAGCTTTGGGTCAGATCCTGGGCCATTTAAGTTTGGAACATTTGTACTAGAGTGTAATTCTATAGATTTCTGGGTCATGGGAATTTTATTTCCAGAATACATATTAGCTTTTGTCAGTTCTAGAAGGCAAATTCCTATCCAGTGTCAAAAGGGACATTAAAAAGAACTAGTATGTGGAACATCATATAAGCATTACTCAGAGAGGAAAACCATGCCTGATCCACTACAAATGAGTCAGTAGTTACATTTTCAAAAAGGAAACTTATCTTTGGAAGAAAAACAGAACACTGAATGGACTTCTAAAAGTTTTACCAGATGGAGGTTGGACAGAGAAGAAAAGATATCATTTTGCCAAAATAATGGAATAATCCTGAAATTTTGAAACCTATTGAGAAAAGTCAAACTCTCACAAATTCATTCAATATACTTAGTTTGTGATTATCAAGAGAACTGGAGGGCAAAATGACTAAGTCATTTAAATGGTAAGATGTATATTAAATCAAAGAAATTTGAGATTAAATTTGCCAATATTTAAAAATCAGTACTTATGACATGTTTATGTTAAAGAGAAGAAAATATCTATTCCTATCTTAAAAGCATATTTGGACAATCATTTGCACAAAAACACTTCATATGTATAAAAGACAATATCTGTATAGGCAGTATTGTATATGAATGTCAGAAGTCAGCCGGTCCCAACTATGGCAGTTTCCTTCAGGAAGATCAAAAAGCCACTTACCCCCCCACCCCCCCCAAAAAAGCCACTTGCCAGTGTGATGAAACTTTTTGTGTGAATGTGGTCTACGAGGGTCAGAATTACCTAGCAATTCAACCTCATTACCTCTCTTTCTTTAAAGTGAAAACCTACTTGGCTTATATTTTAACAGTATGTTTCTATAATGGAATGCCTATATTGAGATCTTGGGTAGTAAAAAAAAAGTATGCCAAGGTGATTTGGATCCATTTTGTGATACCTTCTAAACCTGAGCTCCATAGCTGCAAATTCAATTTTTCTTACCATTCAATTGTTTCTTCCTAGAGTGGGAGACAAGTCTATTTTTGATATATTGGGCACCCTTCTGAAGAGATAAAAATCCAAGGTTGTATCTCTCCATGTGGAAAATAAAAAGCTTATGATATCTCTTTTAGATGAGAGCTTGTACTTCTCTCCTTTGTGATCATTTTCTGAGCTTTTGTTACTGTGCTGAGTGTCATCACCCTTCTTAGCATTGACTGAATTTCTGAGTCTGGAGCTCTTGTGGGCCCTTTGGGATGAAAAACACTTTCCTTGTTAAGTACCAACCATTTTTATTGTTATTATTGTTATTAAGTCAATTCCCAAAGTCATATCCACTAACATGGCATTTTCAAAAATGACATATTGCAGCAGTGTACTGGGAAATGCTGTTCAGCTGGCTTTCTTTTGCCAGCCTCATAAGTATTGCTTTTGTGGTGGTACTTTTGGGAATGACACTACTCTTTGGTGGCTCAATGTGCCCACAGGTAGTAAGCCATTAAGGGAATAATGATGGGCAAAAGCAGGTGGCAGATATCTTATGACAGACTCCTCTTCTACCTGAGGCATCTGTTCTTTAAGAGTGTATGTAGTCACTGTACATAAAGACAGGCTCTTGAGAACAATGCAGAATAATGATATTCAAACACATTCTTTGAGAACCATTAGAGTAATTGGTTTAAACTGCAGTATGTTAGTAGGTATGAATTCCATGAAATATGCCCAGTTTGTAGAAGCATGGCTTTTCCATTTAATTTCCAGAGGGAATTATATTACTTTTCATTATATGAGAAGAAAACTGCAGTATACATAGACCGGAAATTAGGCAACTCTACAGAACGAGAATCCAGGGAACAAACTTATCATCCAGATTTTCATAGCACTAAGGTAAATCATGAGTGCACCTCAAGGATATAACTCTCAAAATATTCATTTGATGGTAATGGCTACTAACATAAAGAAATAGAAAGGTACTTTTGGGAAAGGTTTCCAAGGACCTATATCTATGCATTGGCTCTAGTATGATGTAGAGTTCTTATACAAAATAACTTAGAAGGTGTTTTTTTGTTGTTTGTTTCTTTGTTTTCTGGTGAGTCCTGCCTATTCTAAATAAGGGACTGAAAGGAAGCATTGGGTGGATTATAGGCAGAGTGATTCTCTCAGTGCAAGCTTTGTTTTGTAAACAATTAGTATATACCCCCAACAGCATTTCTCCAGCCACACCTTACTGATCAAAATCATAATGATAGCCAGGGTACTCCACTCCCCCATTCAACCAATGCATTTCTTCAGGGGCCACATGTAGACACTGTATGATGATCTTCATAAAAGTACATGTTGAGCACCCAAAGGGCAGGCTCCATGTATATTTCATCTTGCTGAAGAGAGTGACAAACAAGGATTCAAAGCATGTATCCTGAATTTGATCTAGACTGAACCACAGAAAATGTAAAGATGCATTTCAAGTGTTTTGTATACACTAAAATTTGATGAAAATTGCTCTTTTAAAAAATGCAGATGTATATTTATATAATGTCATTTTTGGGGGGTTTCTAAGAATACAGGTAGGCCTTGTTCAGGTGCTCTTTCTCAAGGGAAACATTGAAAGGAAGAGAGAATTTGATCACAAATTCCTTATGGAAAGTTTGAGTCTCCGTTGTTGAAAGAATTCTGCGCTTGATATTTGCTCTTGTGGGGCTTAGAGATAGCTTGTAAGTCTGCTATCATAAGGAAACACCTCCTGAAATTATTTTTGATAATTGATAATTTTTATTTTTAATTTTCCAATTTTAATATTCCATTAAAATGAGAAGCCAAGATGCTCATATATAGTTGTAATTTCTTTTTTTCAGTAATATATTTATCAGTTTATTGCAACAAATGATTAGAAGGTTACCTTTATTTTAAAATATTTATGTGGTAAAAAGATGTTTTCTTCTATTATTCCAAATATTTATTCAGCTCTCTTGACAGATTGCCTGTAATTCAATTTCCTTTGATCTAAACTTACTTTACAAATAAAATAAACTACTTCTTTATTTTGGATCATCAATTACTACCTTAAGTTTTTTGTTTATTATTGCTTTCTCTATATTAATCCACCTTTAATTTTACTTTCTGCTTTGGCTGAATTATTTTGCAAATTCAAAGCTTACATTTGATTTGCATCATTGCTATGAAATACTTTATTATCTTTCATAAAGTGCTCTTGATATTATTAATGAAGGCATTAAATACTCAGTAGAAATTAGGTAAAAAGAAGCAGATGAAACTAGTTAGCTGAGATAGTACTTTTTTTTTTACATTGGACACTTAAATTATATTATAATCTATATTTTTCAGAAATATACCAAAAGAGATAGAAGGAATACATGGATAGATAGCTTTGTTGTTGTTGTTGTTTGTTGTTGTAGCTATGCACTTTTAAATTATTTTTCTAGGTGCTTTTTAAGTTTATTGTTTACAAAAGCACATATTTCTCTGGGAAATAGATGGTTCACAGTATGTTTTGAATATTTGAAGACAGCACTAGTCTATCATGATGGAATATAAAAGATACTATGACTAATGTATAAAGGAGAAATCATGAAGTTCCAATGTACCCAGAATTATACAGTTACAGGCTTATGGTTACATATTTAAATAGGTAATTTAAAAGTCAGCTGATTATATATTTTAAAGTAAGAAGGAGGATGCATATTAGAGTAGAGAGAGTGGACTTTGAAGTGAGTTTCAGGTTATGAATCTCTGTTTTATCCCTTACTAATTACACTATTTTAGGTAGCCTATTTAAATTTGCTGAGCCTCAGTTCTGTTTGGTAGAAAAATGGAGATAATAATGCATACCTGACAGAGTTCTTAGAATAAATGTGATATCATATATAGGTACCCAGTACAAGGTTCTTTTATGTGGTTTATTCTAACAAGTCAAGAATCAACATCAAGACAGAAAGAGATCAAATTACCATGATGCTAAATAAACCATCAGGTGCACACCTGAGTGTGCTTCTCTGGTCTTTAGTGAACTGTACAATTTTGCCTTAACTTTTGTTTTCAAGGGTTATTTTAACTAGTTTTAGTTTTTAGGAAGAGATCAAGTTAGTATCTTGGTCTAGATTTATTTATTTTTTATTTATTTTTTTCTTGGTCTAGATTTAAATGGAATATTTTAAAAATGATTTTTGCTATATTTAGTGGGTAGTATAATATAAACCTACTGATTGGAGATGAACATAGGGGGCCCTTAGTTGCTAAAATGGGATAAATAGAGGCAAAAGGCACCTATACTTTTTTCTGGTGAGAAAGAATGCTCGCATATATGTAGAAAGGTGTTAAAAACACATTTTCCACAATTTAAGTTTTCACTCTAAGCATTGAATTCAAACTTTATTCTTGTTTCCTCAGCATTTAAACTGCTTTGGGGTTGTGTTTTACAAGCTAGGATCCCCACTTCCTAACCCCCTGTGCAATTTGGCCATTTTAGATGGGCTGAAGTGAATTGAACAGATCAAATTCTACATTACAACTAAATTCATCTAGCTTTCGGATTAAATAGCCCTCATTTTAATTTCTGCCTTTGGGGAAAATATAGGTTTGTGTTTAATTTTATTTGCACATGTCTAGAGGCTCAGTAATGGATGTATTTTACAATGAGAAAATAAAGTAAGCTATAAATAAACACATTCGTCACTGTTGGTGAGTGAATTCTACACTTATATATTGTTCAAGTAATGGCTCTGAATGAATGTATTAGGTCTAGCGAAAAATCAAAGTCTGCAATTCTATTAAAGCTAAATTTATTGTACTTTCAGGCAAGCCCTTTAAATAGCTGTGATCGTCCATTTAATTTGTATTGTGTAGTGTATATTGGTGCTTTTTTTGTTTGTTTGTTCCTCTTAAATGACAATGTGCTATCTGTTGGCATTTTTAGCCTGCTACTTTAATATGCATAAATCCCATTATACTCTATGGTTGATGCTTTTAAGATGAGATGGTGACTTCTCTGACCTATTTGTTGATTTATTTTAGCAACGGAGAAAGTATCAGACCATTGAAGTTGGATCCTATTAATCTTTGCTTGCCTTCTATCTGTTCTCTCTATAATTTTTATTCTCACAGCTGAAAAAGAAAAAGTGCTACCAAGTATGCATAGAACAAAAAAATGTTTTAAATTGGATGTGAATTAGTTTGGGAATTGATTGTATTTCATGGCCCTGGGATAATGAAAAACTTTTAAAACACATTTATCTGACTTGCTTGAAAGATTCTGTATCATATTAATATGAAAGTTTTTGAGGTCTAAGTTTTTCTTTCTTTTTAAATATGTGTTTATGCACCCAAGAAATAGCATGCAATGTTACTTTGGGAAGAAGTTAACTTGCATATGTCTAACAAATAGATTTTAATTTTTCAAGAAAATAATTGTTAAATATAAAGATGCGTTCTTGTATCCAACTTGGAACTTACAGACCATTGGAAAATATTGTTCTTAACTTGGCCTTTTGCTTATATTCTTTTTTGCCCACATTTTTGGGGAAAACTTTTACAATAAGAAATATAAGGTTGAAATTTGTGCCTGAAATATTGTAACCTTCATTAGAATAGAAATTCTGATGGAAAGCACATGGAGACTCCTCTATTGACATCTTATAAAAAGTAAAAGTACCTTTACAAATATAAGAAAATTAAGTCTTGGGATGCCTGGGTGGCTCAGCGGTTGAACGCCTGCCTTCAGGGCATGATCCCAGAGTCCCCAGATAGTGCTCCACATCAGGCTCCCTGCATGGAGCCTGTGTCTCTCTCTGCCTATATCTCTGCCTCTCTCTCTCTCTGTCTCTCAGGAATAAATAAATAAAATCTTAAAAAAAAAAAAAAAAAAGAAAATTAAGTCTTAAACAAACTAGTGACTTGAATTAAAATAGAAGTACTACCACAGCTTTTGTCTGCCTGTCAGAAAATGTGTAAGCATAAATTAGGTGTTTTTACTGGCACTGGCATTATTCAAAGTTTTAAAAGCAATCAAGCATTGAAAATTGTAATTTATTCTAAAATACTTATTTATTCATTTATTTGTAAATCAATAATTTATTAGCCATCTTCTGTTTTAGTTACTGATTGCTGTGTAACAAATTACCCCCAAATATAGTAGCTTAAACAACAAACATTATTTCAGTTTCTGAGAGTCAGGAAATCTGAAAGAAACTTAGTTAGATGATTGTAGCTTAAGATCTCTTATAAGGTTTCATTCAAGATATCAGCTATAGCTATAATCATCTGAAGGCTTGGCTGAGCTGAAGGATCCATTTCTAAACTCATTCATATGGCAGTGGTAGGAGATATCAGTTTCTCATGCAAGGCTATTCACAACATGACAGTTGCCTTTTCCCAGACTAGATATCTAAAAGAAAGTACATCTAAAATAAAAGCTACAGTGTCTCATATGCTTTCTATTGCTATAGATTAGTTTGCATTTTCCTAGAATTTTATATAAATGAAATCATAGTGTGTATTTTTTTTATCCAGAATAAGTATTTTGAGAATCATTTGTGTTGTATCAATAATTTCTTTTTTCCACATAAGGAAGCATTTATTGAGGTTTAACATGAAATCATACAAATAAAATTTTTATAAATACAAATCCACATTGAGTCATAACATAGATAACAACCCAAAGAGGTATATAAACAGTAAGAGCAACAACAAAAAAGGTAGAAGAGAGGGGCACCTGGATGGCTCACATGATTAAGTGTCTGCTTTTGGCTCAGGTCATGATCCCAAGGTTCTGGGATTGAGGCCCACGTTGGGCTCCTTGCTTAGTGGGGAGCCTGCTTCTCTCTCTCCCTCCCTCTGCCTGCTGCTTTCCCTGCTTGTGCTCTCTCTCTCTGTCAAATAAATAAATAAAATCTTTAAAAAAAAAGAAAGAAAAAGGAAGAGGTCCTGCAGTTGGTGAATAAGGTGATACCTGGATGAGGTCAGAGCCAAAACTGGAATCAAGACTTTAATCAATAATTTCTTTAAACTGTGGATAGTATTCCATTTTATAAATATATTTCAGTTTTGTCTTTTGTCTCTTGATTTCTCTTTTTAAATTGAAGTATAATTGACAGATAGCATTACATTAGTGTCAGGTATAAAACATGATTATTAAATATTTGTATATATATTGTAACATGATCCCCACAATAAATCTGTCCCCCTACATTGTTACAAAACTCTTTTCTTGTGATGATAACTTTTAAGGTTTATTCTCTTAGCAACTTTTAAATATATAATACAATGTTATTAACTATAGCCACCATATTGTATAGTATATATCCATGGCTTATTCTTTTAAAATTGGAAGTTTGTACCTTTTGACCCTCTTCATCCTTTTCACCCACCTTCTACCTCTGCCTTTGGCAACCACCAATCTGTTCTCTGTATCTATGAGCTCTGTTTTTTTGTTTCGTATTGTTTTGTCTTGCTTTTGAATTCTGAGTTCTTTCTGTAGTTTGGATAGTAATCCATATAATATAGTATGTGATTTCTCATATTCAGTACGTTGCTTTTTCATTTTGTTGATTTCCTTTGCTGTTCAGAAGGATTTTGGTTTGATTTAATCCCACTATTTCTTTTTGCTTTTGCTGCCTTTGCCATTGGAGTCAGATCCAAAAGTTCATTGCTAAGCCTGATGTCAAGGAGCCTACTGCCTATGCATTTTTCTAGGAGTTCTTTGCTTTCAGGTCTTATGTTCAAGTCTTTAATCTTTTTAGTTAATTTTTGTGGTAGTATAAGATAGCAGACTAGTTTCATTCTTTTGCATGTGGCTGTCCAGTTTTCCTAACATTTACTGAAGAGATGGTTCTTTTCCCATTGAATATTCTTGGCTCCTTTGTGAGAAATAAATTGATCATATATGCATGGGTTTATTTCTCAGATCTCTATCCTGTTCTATTGTTCTATGTGTGTTTTTATTCAAATACCATACTGTTTTTGATTACTATAGCCTTGTAATATTCAGTTTGAAATTAGGAAGTATGATGCCTCCAAACTTGTTTTTCTTACTCAAGATTGCTTTGCTATCAGGGTCTTTTGTAGTTGCATACAAGTTTTAGGATTATTTGACTTCTCTGGAAAGTACCATTGGAATTTTGATAGATATTGCACATATTCTGTAGATTGCTTTGGATAGTATGAACATTTTAACTATTAATTCTTCTAATCCATAGGCACAGGTTATCTTCCCATCTATTTGTGTCTTCAATTTCTTTCATCAAAGTTGTAGTTGTTAGCACACAGTTTTTTAACCCCCTTGGTTAGATCTATTCTTAATATTTCTTTTTGATGTAAATGGAACTGCTTGCTTAATTTGTCTTTCTGATAGTTCATTATTAGTATAGAAACAAAGCCATTGGGGTGCCTGGGTGGCTCAGTTAAGTGTCCAACTCTTGATTCAGCTCAGATCATGATCTTAGGGTTGTGAGATCAAGCCTCAAGTGGAGCTCTGTGCTGGGCATGGAATCTTCTTAAATTCTCTCTCTTCCTCTCCCACTAGCCCCTGCCCCTGCCCATGGCCCCAGTTGTGTGCACATGTGCATTCTCTCTCTCTCCCCAAAATTAAAAAAAAAAAAGAAAGACACAACCATTTACATCTTGATGGACGTTTGGGTTGTTTCCTGTTTGGGACTATTACAAATAAAGCTTCTGTGAGCATCCACATACAAGTCTTTATATGGACTTATACTTTTATTTCTCTTCGAGTGTAATGGATAGATCATGCAGAGGTATATATCCAACTTTTAAGAAACTACAAAGCTCTTTTCTAAATGGTTGTACTATTTTATATTCCCAGAAGAACCATATAAAATTCCAGTTCCTACAATTCTTGTCAATACTTGGTATGATCTGTTTTTTTTTTTTTTTAATTGTAGTCATTCCAATACATGTGGGATGGTATCATAATGTGGTTTAAATTTGCATATATGTAATTACTAATGATGTTAAGCATCTTTTCATGTGCTTATTTGCTGTCCTTATATTGCTTTGGTGAAGTGTTTCTTCATATATTTTGTCCATTTTTAAATTGGATTGTTTTCTTATTGAGTGGAGAATTCTGTGTATTCCAGATACAAGTTCTTTACCTTTATTTATATGGTGTACACATACTTTCTCCAAATGTGTGTTTTGTATTTTCAATATAATATTATTTTTTAATAACTGAAAGTTTCAAAATTTTTTAACTCCAATTTTCAATTTATTCATGTATCATACTTATTTATGTCTTATTTAAGAACTACTTGAATAGCTCAAAGTTGCAAAAGTTGTCTCAACAATTTTTTCTAGAAGTTTTTAGTTTTAGATTTACTTTTTGAATTATATGATTTGTTTTAAGTTAATTTTGTACTTGATGATTTATCAAGTCCTTTATTTTGTGAAGAGATATCCAATTGTGCTAGCACCATGTGTTGAAAAGGCTTTCAATTTACTATTGAATTAACTTTGTCAAAAATTAGTTTAAAAAAATCAGTTTTTTATACATGTGTAGATTTATTTTTAAATTCTATTATGTGCCATTGATTATTGTGCTTATAACCCTGCAAATACATTACCTGGATTATTGTACCTTTATAATACATCTTAAAACCAAGTAGTGTTAATCTTTCGAAAGTGTTCTTATTTTTATATTTGTTTTGCTTAATCTAGTCCTTTGCATATCTATGTAAATTTTAAAAGCAATTTTGACAATACCTACTAAAAGAAAAGCAACTAAAATTTTAACTGGGATTGTATTTGAGAATTAACTGATCAGTTTAAGTAAAAACAACATTTTTTGGGAAGATTTTATTTGAGAGAGAGAGTGAGCATGAGCAGGGGAAGGAGTAGAGGGAAAAACAGACTCCCCACTGAGCAAAGAGCCCCACTGGGCCCTCAATTCCAGAATGCTGAGGTCATGACCAGAGCCAAAATTACATGCTTAACTAACTAAGCCACCCAAATGCCCCTAAAAATGACATCTTAACAATATTGTGTCTTCTAAACCATGAATGTAGTATATCTCTTCATTTACTTTAATTTCTCTAAACAATGTTTTGTGGCTTTTAATTAATATTATAATTATAGTTTTAAATTTAGCTCTTTCACATTTTTATGTGAAATATGCAAGATTAATTTTTGCATTTTGATCTTGTATCCTACAATTATGTTAAAATCATATATGAATTCTAGTAGTTTTTTTGAGTATTCCATTGGATTTTCTACATAGACATCCATGTCATTTGTGTAAAAGATACTTTTGCTGCTTCTTTTCAAATCTGGATACCTTTATTTCTTTGTGTTGCCCTTTTGTATGTATTAGGACCTATTGTAAAAATCTTGAAAAGAAGTGGAGACATCCTTATTTTGTTCTCAATCTTAGAGGGAAAGAATTCATTCTTTTGCTGTTAAGTTTAGTTAGCTATAGGTTTTTAGTCAATGCTTTCTATCAGGTTGAAGAAGTTTCTTTCTGTTCTTACTTTACTGAGAGTTCTTACATCAAATATATGTTGAATTTTTGCCATTTTTGTAATATAAATTTGGTGAATTACCTGGCTTGATTTTTGAATGTTAAACCAACTCTGCATTTCCAAGATAAACTGAATTCAGATACTATATATTATCCTTTTTATCTATTGTTAAATTAAATTTCTAAAATTTCTTTGTAATTCTTGAATTTAGGTTTATGAGAGATATTAACTTATGGTTTTCTTTCTTTCTTTTTCTTTTTTTTTTCTTTTTTTATGATTATGTCTCTTGTTTTGGCAGTAGGGTCATTCCAGCCATATAGAATGAGTTGAAAAGTGTTTTTTCTATAAGTTTTCTGAAAAGTTTGTGTAGATTAGGAATTCTTTCTTCTTTAAATGTTAGGGAGACTTTACAAATGAAGCTATTTTCTTCTTGAGTCTTTCTGATAAGAAGGTTTTTAAACTATAGATTCAATTTCTTTAATGAATAATAGTCTAATTATCTTTTTCTTTTTGACCTAGATTTGGTATTTTTGCTTCTTTGGATAAATTTCACCTAAAGTTGTCAAACTTACTGGCATAGAATTTTTTGCAACTTTCCTTTATTACTCCAATATTTATAGAATCTTTAGTGAGTGATGTCTTCTCTGCCATTCCTGATATTACTGTCTTCTCTCCTTTTTCCCCCTAATCAGTATTGGTAGACTGATTTATTATTTATTACATAGTATTATTTTCAGAATACCAGTTTTTGGTTCCTTGATTTTTCTTAATTGTTTTTCTATTTTATATTTCATTGATTTCCACTCTTATCTATACTATTTCCTTTCTTCTGCATATTTTGTAAACTTATTCTTGTTTTCTAGTTTCTTAAAGCAGAAGCTGAAATCATTAATTTGAGATCCTCATTTCTAACGTAGGAATTTAGTAGGAATGTAAAATTTTTCATAAGTAATGATTTGAAATATTACACAATTGAATGTCAATTTGGTTAAGCTACAGTTCCAAATCATTCAAAGGCTAATCTAGGTGTTACTGTAAATAGATTATGCAGATATAGCTATAGTCCATAATCTGTTAATTTTAAAAGACACTATCCTGGATTATCTGAGTGCCTGATTGCAAGAATTGAAAGGCTTTAAAATCAGGGATGGGGTTTCCCCTTAAAAGAGAAATTCTCCCTGTGACCAATAGTTTTGGCTTATACTCATGGAGTTTTATGTTGATTCTCATCTTTATTTTCTAGATGCTTGCCTTAGTAATTTTGGACTTGCTTAGCCAGCTCCCACAACTGTATAAGGCAATTCTTTGAAATTTCTCAATTTCTCTGTTTTTCTCTACCTAATAAACAGAGAATATATAAAATTCTTAACCTTTACTCTTGGCTATCATTACGATCTTTAGAAAGAGTTGATTCTTTGGGCCATATTTTTAAGATTTTTTTTTAATGTAAAACTGAAACAGTGCTCAGTTTAGAACTAATAATTACCCACTACTGAGTAAAAGACAGGTGGAGCTAGGTGGGGAGAGATAGATAGGGGGCTCCGTGATCAGGTTCATAAAAATCCCCAAAATGCAGAGGTATAAGGAAACCAGAGATAAGGGAATGAACCAGACCACCCTGCCCTATGTGTCAGGTGGGGAGGTGTCTTTTTTTTTTTTTTTTTATGACAGTCCCCTTGACCAACAAAGAATAACCAGATCCTAAAAAGAAGTAAGCCATTAAAGATGTTATCACAGTCTTTAATCAATGATGCTGCCAGTAGAGAAATTATTAAGTTCCCTGGTTAGCTTTCTATAAAAGACCAAACCTAAAAGCCCTCAGTGGCAACCCTATTAGGCTACTAAGAGCTTTTCTTATATCCTTGCTTAATAAAATCCTATTGCTTTACCCATTCTTCTCTATCTGTGAGATTCATTCTTCAATTCCATGAGACAAGAACCTAGCTCTCCCACTTCACTACTAAAGCAAAACCTTTCTATACTCTACCCAATGTCCTGTGAATCAGTGATCTTTCCCCAACTGGTTTATGGAAACAAACACTATCTCCAGACCTGTGTGAGCACTGTGCACTGTTCCTTTCAGATGATTCTGTTCCTGGCTTCAGCTGCATACACTATACATATACTTGTCAAGTACTCATATACACTATGTGTATATGAAGCTTTCCAAGTGTTCGCTGTTACCTGCTGGTGACCTAAAGCTACTACCACTTTTCTTTAACCTTTCCTTTCTTCCAGTATTCAACATGGAGAGCTAAAAATGCCTCCCAGACTTTCTTGTAGCTAAAGCTGATCTGGTTCAAAACAATGAAATATAAATAGAAGCTCTGGGTGGGCAGGTTAGTCTGGGATAGATTAGACTGGCAGGCCCCATTGGCCTTGTCCTTTCTCCTTTTTCAAGACTAAACCAGTAACTTGGTGCCTAGAAATGCAGTTTTTTTTTTTTTTACTATTTCTAGCCTAATATTATCCTGCTTGATATAATCCCTTTTTTATGACTAAATCAAAAGGTCACGTAGGAATATCACTGTGGAAGTGTGGACTATCTAACCTCATTTCAATACAAATGGCTTTGACTTTGTCACTGGATATTGGAACAGACCACTTGATTGACAGGCAGTATCTTCACTTTCCACAAATAAGGAGTGATAATGAGTAATGCAAAAGTCATTCTCCTTAAGGAAAAATGAGAATAAAAAAGATAGTTTTACACATTTTTTGTTTTATATATTTTATTTTGCCTCCTATAAAGGCAAAATATTTTACATTTCCCACATTGTTAAATACTAACTAGAACTTCTGTGAAAATTTGCCATACAAGTGTGTGAGCATCAGTAATAAAATATTCTATTTTGTTGTACACTTTCACATGTTCCTACAAAATATCAATATAATACTTTATTTCATACTTTTTTTTTTAAGATTTTATTTATTCATGAGAGACACAGAGAGAGAGGCAGAGACACAGGCAGAGGGAGAAGCAGGCTCCATGAAGGGAGCCCAACGTGGGACTCAATCCCAGGACCCCAGGATCACGACCTGAGCTGAAGGCAGACGCTCAACCATTGAGCCACCCAGGCATCCCTATTTCATACTTTATTATTGCTAGGAATATATTTCATAAAAATTTCAAAGAGAATTGTTCTTAGTACCATCTAGATAAAAGAATGATGAAAAATAAAGCTACCTAGGTTGATGAAGTTTTGGAATGTAGGTGAGAGGTTTGGTGGGATGAGGTCCGGAGCCAACAACCAAGAAAGAATTCTTGACATGTCTTTGGTACAAAATGATGGTTTTATTAAAGCACAGGGACAGGACCCGTGGGCAGGAAGAGCTGTGAGGGGTGGCTGATTATATACCTGGGAGTTGGGAGGGGTTTAGGGTAGCATACTCTAAGGAATTTTGGAAGCAAGATTTCCAGGACCTTGAGGGGCTAGCTATTATTGGGAAAAGGTCACTTATTACTGTCTAATAAAACCTTAGTCATGATCCTTCAGATGTATATCAGTGGGCCACGTGCTTAGGGGATGATTGCCAACACGTATCTTGGGGGTTTAGACATACAGGGAAATTTCTAAAGGAATTTTTATATGTTGAAGTAGACTTACAGGATCCTGGGGTCAGGCTAAAATTGCCTTTTGCCCTTAGCAAAGTATTAACATCGAGGCAGTTGAGTCCATAGAGGAATGTCCCTTTGCCTGTTTCAGGGACTTGTCAATGTGCTGCCCTCGGCTTGTGCTTTGTCCTCAGCTAGCCCTGTATTCCCCTATCGTAAATGATTGCATATTGCTGTCTAGATTAGGTGTCAATAGGTTTCATTTCACATAGAAAGAAACCTTTACATTAAAAAATCTCTTTAGAGTCATTAAATTTTACCACCTGAAAAACAGTATAAATTGAATCAGACTAGTATATCTTTTATTTCTTCTTTGCTGAAGTGATCAGGTCATCAGTATCCAGAGGTATTAAACTATTCATATTGCCTTAAATTTTAGTTTCTTTTGAATAAGGATACCTTGATAATTCATGCTCTACAGAATGAATACCCACTAATTCTAGTTTATATTTAATCATCCATAGTGACTCATTAGTGACTCATTCCAAAATCAAAATTTGAGAATATCAAGCTATCTTTAAATAAGCCCTGTTCTTCTTATCCTGCAAAGGATATTGTTGAATAGGATTGCAGGAAGGAACTAAAATACACGTTTTTAGGTCTTATTTGAAGTTTTGAGTTAAGTTTAAAATAGCAAGAAATATTGCCTGCAAGAAAACATGAATTTCTGAGGTAATTGATTGAATCAGCCACTTTAAAAAAGAAGGATATGACTTTATAATGCAAATTGATCAATTTCAACCCTGACCTTGCCCCACATTCCATTAGCATCTTTCTTTGGAATACTGAATTTATTCACTGCTGTCACCAAAAATTAAAAAATGTCTTAAACTAAAAACATTATTTTACTCCTAGTTCTTCTACCAGACTCTTTGTTTGGTCAAATTGTATTATTATTTTCCTTATCAGTCCGGTTTAACATTTTTTAGTTAGTTGACTCTATCCCATTTCTCTGCTCCCACTAATAAGTCATCCAATTCCATGCTGACTGCAATTATTACATGAACTATTTTCCACTGCCTCTTCTCCATTTATACTACAGCTATTCTTCAAGCTCAACTGAGATCCAACTCCTTCATAAAGTCTAACCCCTGAACATTCCAGGAGAAAGAAATCATTCCCTCCATCATCTTTTGGGCACATATCATATTTCTCATTGATTTGGTATTTATTTGAAATATTTTGTCATATATTTTTAAAGCTTTACAGTTTTTCCACTACTCTTTGGAATTCTTAAGTCCAGAGCTCTAAGGTCCAGAGCTGAGGCATGAAGGACCTCACATTTTAAAGAAACTTGTCAACAAAATAATTCAGGTTAGATATTCTCAGACTTATGAACAGACACAGACTATAGAAAATATTAACTTATATTTATTTTATATTACCTGTTCTCATGTTCTTTATTCCTCTCTGCATTCCATATTTCTAACCATGATGATTTTTGCTTTACTGAAGTGTAGAATTTCTATTCCATGAGCTTTTGTTTTCCTGAAAACATCTTTACTCTGCCTTAATTTTCAAAAGATACTCTTGCTAGATATTGAATTGTAGATTGGCAATATCTGGCTTTTATCATTTGTATTGAGAATTCAGCTATCTATCTTACTTCCTATAAAGACAACATGATCCTTTTTCCCTACCTCTTTTGAGATTTCCTCTTTGTTTTTGGTTCAATTGCTTTAATATTATATGCCCTCTGTAATGTCTTTGCATTTATTCTCCTTGGGGTTTATTGAACTTTCCAATCTATATTTTTCATTACTTTTGGAAATTCTCAGGCCTTTATCTCTTCAGATATAATTTCTATCCTATTCTCTTTGTCTTTTCTTGCTGTACAATCATACAGCAAGAAATAAATAATAATATATATAATTGTAAATATATATATAATTGTATATATAATATATATGTCCTTCAACATGCCCCACATTTTTCTTATATTTTATTATTCCTATTCTTTTTTCCTCTGTGCTTCATTTTAGATATTTTATATCTTTCACTCTGCAATTCAGTGTTTTAAGAATATTAATTGAGTTCTTCTTTTCAGAAAATATATTTTTAATTCTAGGTTATTCAAGTGATTCATTTTTTTAGGTGTCAAGTTTTATTTGAGATTTTGTAATTTTTTTTTAAGATTTTTATTTATTTATTCATGAGAGACACAGAGAGAGAGAGAGGCAGAGACACAGGCAGAGGGAGAAGCAGGCTCCATGCAGGGAGTCCGATGTGGGACTTGATCCTGGGTCTCCAGGATCAGGTCCTGGGCTGAAGGCAGCGCTAAACCGCTGAGCCCCCAGGGCTGCCTGAGATTCTGTAAATTTTACCGGTTTTATCCATATTTTCCAATATATTTTTTAACACATGAGTGTTATTTTTAAAGTTTTTGCCTATTAACCCAAATATCTGGATTATCTTAGTCTGCTTCTATTATTTGACTCTTGATTATCAGTCATATGTTTTTTCTTGTCAGTATAGTAAGTTTTTTTTATATGCTGACAGTATCTTTTACCAGAGAGATATTTTCCTTTCTTACAATAGGTAATAGACTAAGAGGGTGATTATGTCATTCCAGTCAGGGATTGAAATGGGTTAGGTTTAACCTGCAATTTAGATTCAGTTTCTCTGTGGATTGTGCCTATTCCTATGTTGTGACCTTCATGGGCTTTGATTGAGAACCTGGTAAATCAGGACACCTGACTGGCTTAGTGATTAAGTGTCTGCCTTCCAGCTCAGGGGGTGATCCTGGAGTCCCAGGATAAACTCCCTGCATGGAGCCTGCTTCTCCGTCTACCTCTGTTTCTATCTATCTCTGTCTCTCATGAATAAATAGTCTAAAACAACAACAACAACAACAACAACAACAACAACCTGGCAAGCCTTTGTCTCTTCATCTTCAAGAGGTTGTGGGTGATTCAGTTTTTTCCCACTTAAGATTTTCAACTTTTTTTTTTTTTAACCTCTACCTCATGCAGCTTCAAATTTTGCCAAATGAATGAGGGGGAAGATGATAAAGTATCTGCCAAAGGCCCCTTCTAGACAATGGGTTTTGTTTCCTAAACACTGTGAGACTTTAATCTACATTTTTTGTTCTCTTGGCATATCTTGCCAGCTTTCCATATAACTCTATACATTAGCAAATATTGTGTATGCATATGTATAGGAGTATGGGTCAAATGTATTTGAGGCTCTCAATTTTCTAATTTGTCACTCCATCCTAAAGTTAATTCTATGCTGATTTTCCTTGTCCTAACAGAAGTCTTCTGCCTACAGCAATCAAGACATTCAGGCTTTATCTAGAATAGCAAATACTTTTGGAAAAAGATAGCTGGTAATCACCAATTTACTTTAGAACACAGTTATACCCTTTTTATAGTTTTATTATATATAGTTCTTGTTTCCATGACTCTCTGATATACCTAAAATATGAATTTTATAAATTTTCTAGCTTTTTCTTTGTTGTAGCAAAAATCAGCCTGCAACAAACTGTCTTATTCTAACTAGAAGTAGAAGTTCTTGAGAATGTCATTATTATTCCCTCATATTTGGCTGCCATTGACGTGATATAACATTGTAATTTAAATATTTTTTTCAGTATTAAAGAATAGCTTCATTGTTTGAATAAATTCATGTTTTTATTAAAGAGTCAAATATAAACCTAATTTCTTATGGTTGATTATATTCTCTTTCTCTTTAGAGACTTTCAGAATCTTCCTTTATCTTTGATATTAATATCCTACCCATTTGTTCATATTTGTTTTTTTTTTTCATTTTTTTCTTTATCAAAACATTGTTAGACCTTTTAATCTGAGATCTTGTAACTTTCTTTAATTCTGTAAAATTTATCTCCATTACTTCAATTTCTTTCCTCCTCTCCATTTTTTACTATTCTTTCTTGTATCTTTTATTATCCTGTTTTTGCATTTCCATTTCTATCATCCATATTTTACAATTTGCTTTTACATATGCCATTTCTCTGTAGGGGAGTAACTCTGCCATGGTACTCTAACAACCTTGCACATATCTATATAGACATGTAGGAAAGGTTTATTTTTTATTTTATTTTTGTAAAGGTTTTACTTATTTATTCATGAGAGACACACAGAGAGAGGCAGAGACATAGGCAGAGGGAGAAGCAGACTCCGTCTGGGGAGCTTGATGTGGGACTCAATCCCAGACCCCAGGGATCACGACCTTAGCCAAAGGCAGATGCTCAGCCATGGAGCCACCCAGGAGTCCTTGTGGGAAAGGTTTATATCATAGCTGATCTGAGTCTTGGCAAAATGCCCTGTAATCCTCCTGAAATATGAAACCATGAGAGGTTTGTGAAAAGCTTCTAAAAGGTTGTTTCCCACTTCTGTCTTTATTTGCCAAAGAGGCTGTCATGAGATAGTTTCTCATCACCTCCATGGTTCTGAAGTATGAAAATGTATACTTCCCCCATCCTAAGGTGTATAAGAGGCTATAAAACTAATCAGCTATAGCAAGACATTAGTTCCTTAGCAATAGTGTGTCCTGTCATGTGTGTTACAGTCATACACCCTTTACTTTCACTGCTTCTTTCTCTGCATCCTCACCCTAATTTAGTAGTTTTTTTTTCATTCAAATAGCTATATTATAGAATCTCATAATGTTTTAATTTGCATTCCCCTTATAGTTAATGATGTTTTACATTGTTTTGTGTTCTTATTTGCCATTGTGTCTTTTGAAGTGTCCGTTCAATACCATTGTTAATTTTCTAATTGGATTATTTATTTTCTCACTGTTGAGTATAGAGTTCTTTAGAGATTTTAGATATGAGTCCTTTGTTAGACATGAGATTTGCAAATACTTTTAGTCAAATCTTTCCCTATCTCACTTTCTAATTTCCTCTTACTTTTTTTAAACTAGGATAATTTTGATTTTTTTTTTCTTCAGTTTTCTTCTGGAATTCAAATGCCATGAATAATTTCACATCTTCCAATTTTATCCACTTCTCTTTTGAGTATTTAGTTTGTTTTAGTTTTTCTCATATTTATAAATTCTCATTTAATGATATTTAATTCAGGGTGCAGTGTTGTATTATGTTTATTCTTTTGTTTCATGATTGATTTTGAGAGGAGAATTTTTATTCATTAAAATATGTTGATCTTCATTTTTATTTTCTTTTTATAGTGACCTTGTATGGGGATCCCTGGGTGGCGCAGTGGTTTAGCGCCTGCCTTTGGCCCAGGGCACGATCCTGGAGACCCGGGATCGAATCCCACCTTGGGCTCCCGGAGCATGGAGCCTGCTTCTCCCTCTGCCTATGTCTCTGCCTCTCTCTCTCTCTCTGTGTGACTATCATTAAAAAAAAAAAAAATTAAAAAAAAATATAGTGACCTTGTATGAATATTACCTGCCATTTTCTAACCTTTCAATGTCATATTTCCTGGATCAGTAATAAGTGATACTATCTAGGCGAGAGTGAGGAGTTAGGGAGTATTTCTGTGTATATTTTTGTTCAAAACTGTCTTCTTCTGTTAGTATGCTCAGGTTTTAAAAAATATGGTGCTTTTTTGGATGTCTTTTGATTTTCTTTCATTTTTGTAGGGTCTTTAAATTCTACTGCTTGCTTTTTCTTTTGACCTACCATCAAATATCTAAAATACAAATATCTAAATATCTTTCTAAGACTCTTCCTTCTCCTCCTTGGAAAATAATGCCTTCCAAAACCTGCTATTCACATGCACTTTTAAGTCTCTTGGCAATTACAACTTTCATTGTCAAATTCAAAGAACATATGACTTTTTTATTTTACACACACAAAAAGGGGAGGGACTGTCTTCAAATAGAATTACATTTGTAATTCTATTACATATGTAATTCCTCAATTACATCACAGGAAATTTCATTTAGCACATAGACTGTCCTCTGTGAAGACCAACAATACAAATCAAGATTCAGAATTATTGAATATATAAAACATTAATGAAAGATCAATCTCGTAAAATTAGAGTGGAGCAGATTTGTCATGCAAAGAGAAATAATGAGGAAGTAATTTATTTTTGTTAACACTGGGGGAATATTATATGCACATGTAAGCTTGGTCTCTGTGGATTATATTTTGTACTAATCTGTTAAAAAGAAAGAACATTTTTCTCATGGGCTCAATCAAACCAGGAAGAATAAAGTTTTAAATTCTCTCGGTTCTTGGAGGGTATTATGCTGAATGAAATAAGTCAATCAAAGAAGGACAAACATTATATGGTCTCATTCATTTGGGAAATATAAAAAATAGTGAAAGGGAATAAAGAGAAAGGAGAGAAAATGAGTGAAAATATCAGTGAGGGTGACAAAACATGAGAGACACCTAACTCTGGGAAACGAACAAGGGGTAGTGGAAGGGAGGTGGGCGGGGGGTTGGGGTGACTGGGTGACAGGCACTGAGGGGGGCACTTAGTGGGATGAACACTGGGTGTTATGCTATATGTTGGCAAATTGAACTCCAATAAAAAATATATATACAATTAAAAAAATGTCTTAGTTCTGAGCAGCTTTTTTAGCTTTTTTTTTTAAAGATTTTATTTATTCATGAGAGACACAGAGAGAGAGAGAGAGAGAGGCAGAGACACAGGAAGAGAGGGAAGCAGGCTCCATGCAGGGAGCCTGATGTGGGACTCAATTCAATCCCAGGACTCCAGGATCACACCCTGGGCCGAAGGCAGGCACTAAACTGTTAAGCCACCCAGGCGTCCCTATTTTTTAGCTTTTTAAATGACTTTTAAAATATCACTAAACTTTAATTTGTCATTTTTCTTGATTATATCAGTTGAAAATACAACATTGTTATTTGTGTAACTATGAGATTTTGAGGAATGGGATAGTTTAGGATATTGAGAGAGGTCCTATTTAATATATATTTGATATTCCATAAAAACCCTACAGCTAACATTATGCTCAATCATAATATCTAACAATTTCCCCCTACAAATATAGATAAGGTAAATATATCCAATCCCACCACTTCTACAACATTGCACTGAAAGTTCCATCTAGTACAATAGACAAGTAAAATAACTCAAATATGAAGAATTTATATATGAGAAAAATGAAGATTATTAAAGTTAATATATTAGTGGTCACACAAATAGAAAATAAATTATACAGCAATATTCAAACATAGATTTTTATCTTGGGAGATTGTTAACCTATAGAATATAGGAACCAACAGGAAGGAGAAAACTTCTTATTTACTTTTTTTTATTATTATCTGGATGATGTTGAATTGCCAGTAATTTTCTGTGTTTCAAATTAAAAACTAAAACTGTTTTCTAGAATGCTAATTAGAGCATAAGTAGCTTTTTTGGTATAATTTATATTCAATGAACTTGTTGAAAATTTACTGTTAGATTTTAGAATTTATGAAAAATAAAAGCTAAGGAAGAGTTAGGTACCTTCACTACAAATGGTCAGTCTTGGATACCTCTAAATTAATTACATATAGACAGCCAGAACAAGGGGAAGCACCCAATTTTCAAATAAACATTGATAGTGATGACTATGGATCTGATTCTTCTAAACACATAAAAATCAGGTAGATGCAGGCTATAATTTAACCCTTATGAGAAATATAATAGGTGAGTGTGAATTGACTTTATGTGCATGAATCTATATTACATTCCATGAGAAACATAACTAGGCCAGACTAAATACCCTTTAATTCCCAAGAGCAAGAGTGGAGCTTCTCAGAGGCAGGTTTTACAACTTCATTCCTCCCTAGGAGTAGGACTCAAGGTTTAAATGGTAGTAGTGGGTAAAAAGTGGGTAGAAATCCATTTGGTTCTTTTAGATGGGGATTTTGACCCTGAAAAAGGCTAGATTATATTAGGCAAAGCACTATTTACAATAAGTTTTCCATATTAATAGGGTTAAGGGATATGAGAGAACAAAGATGCAATATGAAAGCTTTATGTGTATTTTCTCATTTCTTCAGAATTAATTTCCCAGAATTTCTATTAGGGAAAGATAGGATTGCTGATATTCCCTTTTAAAAATATTTTCTATAAACTTATGAAATGATACTTTTAGGAAAAAAGATCTGATCTTTTTGTGTTTATTTTACTTAAGTATAAAGTCTCATTGCAGGGATACTTTTTTACAGGGTGTATTAAATTCAGATTTTTGAGAAGATGCAAGAAAAGGCTATTGGGAGAAGAAAATGAAAAGAACGTAATTTTTGTGTCATAAAATATTCTATATTTTAAAAGATTGTGAGGTAGTTGCACTGTGATAAAAAAAAATCTATCACGTTAAGATTGAGACTATTTTGAGAGAACAGTAACAATTTTGAAAAGATCTATAACCTTTAATGTAGCAGCAGTAGCCACACTAAAGTGGTTAATTTCTTCAAACATAGAACAGAAATATGATATAAATTGGCCTTGGTTTTGATGTGACTGATAGTACCATCAGAACAGAATAGAATTATGTGAAATTTTAATTCTTTTTTTTAAAAAGATTTTATATATTTATTCATGAGAGACACAGGAGAGCGAAGCAGAAACATAGGCAGAGGGAGAAGCAGGCTCTGTGCAGGGAGCCTGATGTGGGACTCGATCCTGAGAAACCAGGATCACGTCCTGAGTCAAATACAGATGGTCAACTGCTGAGCCACCCAGGTGTACCTAAAATTTTAATTATTTTTATCCTTCATTTATTTATTTAGTCTTTTTGCTAGAGTACTTAATAATTTAAAAGGCCAATATTTTAATTGCTATTTGGTTCATCTCTCTGTGATTTATATTATACTTTATTTTTCCCTTACTTCTTTGAAACAATCCAACAATAACATATATATTGTTATTCAAATATAATGAGGCAGGTATTTTATGTCTCCAAAGAGAAAAAGACCTTGTTGATAGGTGAGGACACTAGTTCTATGAAGTCTTAAAAAGTCATTAAATTCAGGAGAAATTTGCTTTAAAGAAAATTAAATCAGAGCACAAAAAGTTGAAAGTTGAAACGCAAGGAGTTCAGTAGACTCACAAATTCGTAACCTTACTTATTAGTTCAGTTTTTGATAATGATATTCATTTTGGACCTCAGTCATGTTAATCATCAATGTTTGTGCTATTTCTGCTTAACAGGCGTTTCTATCTATCACAATGTGCTACGATAACACCTTTTCTTGTAATTGGGGTTATCCCTTTGGGGCTGATTTGAAATTTTATGCAACCATATAGGAAGATGGACTCTGAGTTCTTAGCATTATTATATGGAGTAAGTTTCACATGACTCAGTACATAATGTTGACAGGGGTATTATATTATTATTTTACATTAAATATGAAAATATCCACAAAAATTATTTCTTTTTAAAAATTTATTCATGAGAGAGACAGAGAGAGAGGCAGAGACATAGGCAGAGGGAGAAGCAAGCTCCCTCTGGGGAGCCTGATGTGGGACTCTATCCCAGGACCATGGGATCATGACTGCAGCTAAAGGCAGATGTTCAACCACTGAGCCACTCAGATGCCTCTACAAAAATTATTTCAAAATAGACCTTCAGAACTATAAAATATTTAGTTTCTATGTTTGTTTATTTGGAGGGAGTAAAACTTTTTATCTCAATATTCTATGAAGGAACTATTTCTACTTATTATTCTATTCTTCTGAGTAGTTATCTAAGTTGAGAATAGCCGTACTCAACTAAAAACAAGCACAATATTGAAACAAATTAAAAAAAACAGGTAAAACTAAATTCCATTATAAATCAAGTAAGTTAAAAAATAAACCAAGGATATATATCTATTGATACAAAGTAGTACTGTTAATATTTGTAATAATTAAATTATAAATGTAATCGTAAAATCATAATGAAAACTAAGGAACTGTTTATCACAGAAGCTAGGACAGTGGTTAACCCCGGGAGTTGTGACTAGGACATGGAGGTATGCTTTGGCAGTGTGACAAAGGCTCTGTTTATTAATCTCAGACATAGTTATGATATATTAATAATTATTCTCTTAATATTTTTAAATTGGGCATATATGTTTTACATATTATTCTCCATGTATATATCTCATAATGGAAAGTATTTATAACAGTTGGGGGGAAAAAAAAGGACTTTTGGAAATAAAAATTAATTCTCCAAAGCAGGAAAACCATATTTCTAAAATGTAGTACAAAGAAACATATGGTATAAATTAATATCTTGCATAGAATGACTCATCAGTAATATCTTGACTACATGAGTAATATTTTCTAATAGCAGCTATTTATTAATTTCCAGCATGTATGTCTAGCTATAACTTTTTTCTAGAATAGTAATAGAGAGTATTATGCTGTGTCCTTAAATCATATGGTTAATATAAACCTTATCAAAGTGCAGAAGGAAAGCATTAGTGTTGGAAATATCATTTATGCTGTTTTTAACAGCATTGCCTATTTGACCTTTAAACAGTCCTACTTTAGATTTGTAATGTAAACTCTAGCTTGCTATTAGAAAAGTGAAAATATTATTGCAGACTAATGGAGATACACACATTTTTTGTCAATTGTCTAAGTTAAATTTTTGTTTTTGTCCATATCATGGTACTGATTGGTATGAAATCTTTATTTCTAGTTCATGCATTCATGTTATTTGGACAGATTTGTATTTCACACATATACTTTTCTCCTATATGAGAACTTCATGTTATAAAGAAGTCATGATGTGCATATATAAATTAGAGGTATCTGCACATGTAGAAGCACATTCCAATTTGTCTTCCTAGGAAATAGTGCTCACCATATACACTTCCTTTTATGCTCTTTTGGGAAAGACATCATTAGAATGAAACCTCATTTATTGAACCTTGATTGTAACCTTGGTGTAAAAAGGCTTAATCTATTAGCCATTATGATAGATATTGTAAAATACATTCCCTCACGTATTTTTTATGGCCTCTCCATGAGATTAAATATTATTACTCTTATTTACAGACAACTAGGGGAGGCAGTGTGATTAAATTACTGATCTAAGGATGCATAGCTAGAGAATCAAAGATCTGAGGGTGAACCCAGGTCTACCTGCATCTAAATATTTCTTTATCTCAGGGATTCCTGTTCCACATAGGACCTCATTATCTTAATAGCAAGAGCTTCCTAATTGCTTTCACAATCTAGTCCAACTTTCTCTCTCTCTCTCTCTCTCTCTCTCTCTCAAGCACTATCCACACTCATGCCATCTTTCTAAAATACAGTGCATATGGTCCTGATGGTTACAAGCATGAATTCTAGAACCAGACTAAAAATAAAATCCTAGTTCATCTTTAGTCTGTCATGTACTTTTGCGCAAATTACTTTCAGGAAAATGATATTCTTTAACTTGCTACATGGGCCTTTCATGAAGTGATTCCATTTTGTTAATTTAACCTCATCTCTTGCCATTTGACCATATGAAATCACCTGTTTTGAAGGACTAGTTGCAGTCATCTGGCTGTTGTAGGCTCAAGCTTGTATAAAAGTTGGGAATTGGAGGAGGGGCAGATGGCGGAAGAGTAGGGTCCCCAAATCACCTGTCCCCACCAAATTACCCAGATAACCTTCAAACCATCCTGAAAATCTACAAATTCGGCCTGAGTTTTAAAGAGAGAACAGCTGGAACGCTACAGTGAGAAGAGTTCGCGCTTCTATCAAGGTAGGAAGACGGGGGAAAAAGAAATAAAGAAACAAAAGGCCTCCAAGGGGGAGGGGCCCCGCGAGGAGCCGGGCTCAGGCCGGGGCAAGTGTCCCCAGGACAGGAGAGCCCCGTCCCGGAGGAGCAGGAGCTGCACCGACCTTCCCGGGTGGAAAGGGGCTCGTGGGGAGTTGGAGCAGGACCCAGGAGGGCGGGGGTGACCTCGGGCTCCCGGGGACACTAACAGACACCTGCGCCCGGGAGAGCCCGCCGAGCTCCCTAAGGGCTGCAGCGCGCACGGCGGGACCCGGAGCAGCTCGGGGGGGCTCGGGGGCGGCTCCGCGGAGGGGGCTGCGGGGCGGGAGCAGCTCGGAGGGGCTCGGGGGCGGCTCCGCGGAGGGGGCTGCGGGGTGGGAGCGAATCCAACAGCACAGGCCCCAGAGCACAGGGCGCCGGGACACAGCCCAGGATCCGGCCTCCCCCCGGGTGCAGGCAGAGGCCGGGAGGGCCCAGGACATCAAGGACGCTCCTGCCCGAGCTGAGCAGATCAGCGGCCCCGCCCCGGAGCCTCCAGGCCCTGCAGACGGAGAGCTCTGGAGTTACTGCGGGAGCTGACTCCAGGGCTCCAGAGCTGGCCGCCACCGCTGTGGTTGTTCCTCCAGGGGCCTCACGGGGTAAACAACCCCCACTGGGCCCTGCACCAGGCAGGCGGCAGAGCAGCTCCCCCAAGTGCTAACACCTGAGAATCACCACAACAGGCCCCTCCCCCAGAAGACCAGCTAGACGGACAAGTTGCAGGGGAAGTCAAGGGACTGAAAGTATACAGAATCAGAATATACTCCCCCGTGTTTTGTTTTGTTTTGTTTTTCTTTTCCTTTTTGATTTCTGTTTGCTTCCCCCACCCTTTTCTTTTTTCTTTCTTTTTCTTTCTCTTTTCTGCCCTTTTTTCTTTTTTCTTCCTTTTTTCTTTTTCTCTTTTCTTCTTTCTATCCTCTCTTTTTCTACCATTCCCAATACAACTTGTTTTTGGCCACTCTGCACTGAGCAAAATGACTAGAAAGAAAACCTCAACTCAAAAGAAAGAATCAGAAACAGTCCTCTCAAAAAAAAAAAAATAAAAAAATAAAAAAATAAAAAAAAAACAGAAACAGTCCTCTCTCCCACATAGTTACAAAATTTGGATTACAATGCAATATCAGAAAGCCAATTCAGAAGCAATATTATAAAGCTACTGGTGGCTCTAGAAAAAAGCATAAAGGAATCAAGAGACTTAATGACTGCAGAATTTAGATCTAATCAGGCAGAAATAAAAAATCAATTGAATGAGAATTTAGATCTAATCAGGCAGAAATTAAAAATCAGTTGAATGAGATGCAATCCAAACTAGAAGTCCTAAGACTAGAGTTAACGAGGTGGAAGAAAGAGTGAGTGACATAGAAGACAAGTTGATGGCAAAGAGGGAAATAGAAAAAAAGAGACAAACAATTAAAAGACCATGAAGATAGATTAAGATAAATAAACGACAGCCTGAGGAAGAAAAACCTATGTTTAATTGGGGTTCCTGAGGGCGCCGAAAGGGACAGAGGGCCAGAATATGTATTTGAACAAATCATAGCTGAAAACTTACCTAATCTGGGAAGGGAAACAGGCATTCAGATCCAGGAAGTAGAGAGATTCCCCCCTAAAATCAATAAAAACCGTTCAACACCTCGACATTTAATTGTTAAGCTTGCAATATCCAAAGATAAAGAGAAGATCCTTAAAGCAGCAAGAGACGAGAAATTCCTGACTTTTATGGGGAAGAGTATTAGGGTAATATCAGACCTCTCCACAGAGACCTGGCAGGCCAGAAAGGGGTGGCAGGATATATTCAGGGTCCTAAATGAGAAAAACATGCAACCAAGAATACTTTATCCAGCAAGGCTCTCATTCAAAATGGAAGGAGACATAAAGAGCTTCCAAGACAGGCAGGAACTGAAAGAATATGTGACCTCCAAATCAGCTCAATCAGCTCTGCAAGAAATTTTAAGGGGGACTCTTAAAATTCCCCTTTAAGAAGAAGTCCAGTGGAATAATCCACAAAAACAAGGACTGAATAGATATCATGATGACACTAAACTCATATCTTTCAATAGTAACTCTTAACGTGAACGGGCTTAATGACCCCATCAAAAGGCGCAGGGTTTCAGACTGGATAAAAAGGCAGGACCCATCTATTTGCTGTCTACAAGAGACTCATTTTAGACAGAAGGACATCTACAGCCTGAAAATAAAAGGTTGGAAAACCATTTACCATTCAAATGGTCCTCAAAAGAAAGCAGGGGTAGCCTTATATCAGATAAACTAAAATTTATCCTGAAGACTGTAGTGAGAGATGAAGATGGACACTATCTCATACTTAAAGGATCTATCCAACAAGAGGACTTAGCAAACCTTAATATATATGCCCCGAATGTGGGAGCTGCCAAATATATCAATCAATTAATAACCAAAGTTAAGACATACTTAGATAATAATACACTTAAACTTGGTGACTTCAATCTAGCACTTTCTACACTCGATAGGTCTTCTAAGCACAACATCTCCAAAGAAATGAGAGCTTTAAATGATACACTGGACCAGATGGATTTCACAGATATCTACAGAACTTTACATCCAAACTCAACTGAATACACATTCTTCTCAAGTGCACAAGGAACTTTCTCCAGAATAGACCACATACTGGGTCACAAATCGGGTCTGAACCAATACCAAAAGATTGGGATCGTCCCCTGCATATTCTCAGACCATAATGTCTTGAAATTAGAAATAAATCACAACAAGAAGTTTGGAAGGACCTCAAACATGTGGAGATTAAGGACCATCCTGCTAAAAGATGAAAGGGTCAACCAGGAAATTAAGGAAGAATTAAAAAGATTCATGGAAACTGATGCGAATGAAGATACAACCATTTAAAATCTTTGGGATGCAGCAAAAGCAGTCCTGAGGGGGAAATACATCACAATACAAGCATCCATTCAAAAACTGGAAAGAACTCAAATACAAAAGCTAACCTTACACCTAAAGGAGCTAAAGAAAAAACAAGAAATAGTCCTACACCCAGCCGAAGAAGAGAGTTAATAAAGATTCAAGCAGAACTCAACGAAATCGAGACCAGAAGAACTGTGGAACAGATCAACAAAACCAGGAGTTGGTTCTTTGAAAGAATTAACAAGATAGATAAACCATTAGCCAGCCTTATTAAAAAGAAGAGAGAAAAGAATCAAATTAATAAAATCATGAATGAGAAAGGAGAGATCACTACCAACACCAAGGAAATACAAACGATTTTAAAAACATATTATGAACAGCTATACGCCAATAAATTAGGCAATGTAGAAGAAATGGATGCATTCCTGGAAAGCCACAAACTACCAAAACTGGTTCAGGAAGAAATAGAAAACCTGAACAGGCCAATAACCAGGGAGGAAATTGAAGCAGTCCTCAAAAACCTCCCAAGACACAAAAGTCCAGGGTCAGATGGCTTCCCTGGGGAATCCTATCAAACGTTTAAAGAAGAAACCATACCTATTCTACTAAAGCTGTTTGGAAAGATAGAAAGAGATGGAGTACTTCCAAATTCGTTCTATGAGGCCAGCATCACCTTAATTCCAAAACCAGACAAAGACCCCACCAAAAAGGAGAATTACAGACCAATATCCCTGATGAACATGGATGCAAAAATTCTCAACAAGATACTAGCCAATAGGATCCAACAATACATTAAGAAAATTATTCACCATGACCAAGTAGGATTGATCCCAGGGACACAAGGTTGGTTCAACACTCATAAAAC
The DNA here is from genome assembly GCF_053574225.1 of Canis aureus. Lineage (NCBI taxonomy): Eukaryota > Metazoa > Chordata > Mammalia > Carnivora > Canidae > Canis > Canis aureus. Next base: position 26,495,532 of record NC_135619.1, read on the forward strand.
AATCAATGTGATTGATCATATCAACAAGAGAAAAACCAAGAACCATAGGATCCTCTCATTAGATGCAGAGAAAGCATTTGACAAAATACAGCATCCATTCCTGATCAAAACTCTTCAGAGTGTAGGGATAGAGGGAATGTTCCTCAACATCTTAAAAGCCATCTATGAAAAGCCCACAGCAAATATCATTCTCGATGGGGAAGCACTGGGAGCCTTTCCCCTAAGATCAGGAACAAGACAGGGATGTCCACTCTCACCACTGCTATTCAACATAGTACTGGAAGTCCTAGCCTCAGCAATCAGACAACAAAAAGACATTAAAGGCATTCGAATTGGCAAAGAAGTCAAACTATTCCTCTTCGCCGATGACATGATACTCTACTTAGAAAACCCAAAAGACTCCACCCCAAGGTTGCTAGAACTCATACAGCAATTTGGCAGTGTGGTAGGATACAAAATCAATGCCCAGAAGTCAGTGACATTTCTATACACTAACAATGAGACTGAAGAAAGAGAAATTAAGGAGTGAAACCCATTTACAATTGCACCCAAAAGCATAAGATACCTAGGAATAAACCTAACCAAGAGGTAAAGTATCTATACCCTCAAAACTATAGAACACTTCTGAAAGAAATTGAGGAAGACACAAAGAGATGGAAAAATATCCCATGCTCATGGATTGGCAGAATTAGTATTGTGAAAATGTCAATGTTATCCAGGGCAAATTACATGTTTAATGCAATCCCTATCAAAATACCATGGACTTTCTTCAGAGAGTTAGAACAAATTATTTTAAGATTTGTGTGGAATCAGAAAAGACCCCGAAAAGCCAGGGGAATATCAAAAAAGAAAACCATAGCTGGGGGCATCACAATGCCAGATTTCAGGTTGTACTACAAAGCTGTGGTCATCAAGACAGTGTGGTACTGGCACAAAAACAGACACATAGATCAATGGAACAGAATAGAGAACCCAGAAGTGGACCTTGAACTTTATGGTCAACTAATATTCGATAAAGGAGGAAACACTATCCACTGGAAGAAAGACAGTCTCTTCAATAAATGGTGCTGGGATAATTGGACATCCACATTCAGAAGAATGAAACTAGACCACTCTCTTGCACCATACACAAAGATAAACTCAAGATGGATGAAAGATCTAAATGTGAGACAACATTCCATCAAAATCCTACAGGAGAACACAGGCAACACCCTTTTTGAACTTGGCCACAGTAACTTCTTGCAAGGTACATCCACAAAGGCAAAAGAAACAAAAGCAAAAATGAACTATTGGGACTTCATCAAGATAAGAAGCTTTTGCACAGCAAAGGATACAGTCAACAAAACTAAAAGACAGCCTACAGAATGGGAGAAGATATTTGCAAATGACATATCAGATAAAGGGCTAGTTTCCAAGATCTGTAAAGAACTTATTCAACTCAACACCAAAGAAACAAACAATCCAATCATGAAATGGGCAAAAGACATGAACAGAAATCTCACAGAGGAAGACATAGACATGGCCAACATGCACATGAGAAAATGCTCTGCATCACTTGCCATCAGGGAAATACAAATCAAAACCACAATGAGATACCACCTCACACCCGTGAGAATGGGGCAAATTAACAAGGCAGGAAACCACAAATGTTGGAGAGGATGCGGAGAAAAGGGAACCCTCTTGCACTGTTGGTGGGAATGTGAACTGGTGCAGCCACTCTGGAAAACTGTGTGGAGGTTCCTCAAAGAGTTAAAAATAGACCTGCCCTACGACCCAGTAATTTCACTGTTGGGGATTTACCCCAAAGATACAGATGCAATGAAACGCCGGGACACCTGCACCCCGATGTTTATAGCAGCAATGTCCACAATAACCAAACTGTGGAAGGAGCCTCGGTGTCCAATGAAAGATGAATGGATAAAGAAGATGTGGTCTATGTATACAATGAAATATTACTCAGCCATTAGAAATGACAAATACCCACCATTTGCTTCAACGTGGATGGAACTGGAGGGTATTATGCTGAGTGAAATGCGTCAATCGGAGAAGGACAAACATTATATGTTCTCAATCATTTGGGGAATATAAATAATAGTGAAAGGGAATAGAAGGGAAGGGAGAAGAAATGGGTAGGAAATATCAGAATAGGAGACAGAACATAAGGACTCCTAACTCTGGGAAATGAGCCAGGGAAACATAAAGACTCCTAACTCTGGTGGAAGGAGAGGAGGGCCGGGCGGGGGGGGGGGGGATGAATGGGTGACGGGCACTGAGGGGGGCACTTGGCAGGATGAGCACTGGGTGTTATTCTGTATGTTGGCAAATTGAACACCAATAAAAAATAAATTTATTATTAAAAAAAAATAAAAGTTGGGAATCACATTTTAGGCATTCTTAAACTTAGTCCCCTCCATTATCTGGGTAATCTGAAAGATTTGAGATTTGGTCCTAATCATATGCTATTCTTACTGGTAGAACTCGTCCCTCTCTCCCTTAGTTGATTAGTTGCTCCCATTCTTCTCTCCACACACAAATTTGCCTAAAACTTTGCCTGAAGATAATCTGTTCTATGGAGATCGTAATGGGGGTCTGTATTTTCCCTTGTGGTCTTATCAGTACTTTGGTTTGCACATTTCTTCCATATGTAATATACTTTACAATAGTTGTTGGTCTACTTGTTCATTGGAGGGGCATCATTATTTCTATTTTTGCTTTGTAGTAGTGGGACTTGCTTCAGTGCTTGGCCATCTGGTAACCTGCCCATAAGTGTATGTTGAATGAGTATGTTAAATTAATTGACATATTGAATGCAAATGAAGGCCAACACCAGCACAGACTTAGGAATCATACTTGTTTATCACCTGTGAAGTAGGTTTAAAAAAGGAAATATTAAATGCTAGAGGTAGGGATGCCTCAGTGGCTCAGTCAATTAAATGATTGTTTTTGGCTCAGGCCACAATCTCCAGGTCCTAAAATCGAGCCCCAAGTCAGGCTTCCTGTTCAGCAGGGAGTCTGCTTCTCCCTCTTCCTCATTGCATGCTCTCTCTCTCTCTCAAATAAATAAGATAAAATTTTTAAAAAAGATAAATGCTAGAGATACTATCTTTTCTGTTAGCTATAAAATATCTCTAATATTAGAAGGTAAGGTTTAATATTCTAATTTATTTTTTCTTCAAATATAGATATTTATTAACATTAATATCTTTTAGTTAATTTAAATTAGTATAAGGAGCAAAAAAGAACTGAACAAATTGAAAATGAGTGTCTGCTGGATTACAACTGACTACTTTCAAGGTGTAAGTATGTGTGCTTTTGCATATGTACCATAGACATTTTAGGAATGTGATGGGATGAATGTGTTGTTAGAGGAGAGTAAATATCAAATTTGATAATGCAAAGTTTTCCTCAGTCAACTGAAATTTCATAAATTTATTCTTATATCAGGCCAAATACTCTAAAAGTGATATTTATTCCATGATCCGTAGGAACTATGACTATATATGTAGATGAAGTCTTTATATAATGTAAATCTTATTGAGATACATCTGCCTCCCATAATACATTTAAGTGTATATCTTAAAGTATTTTTCAAAAGTGAACTCATATAACCAGCATCCAGATAAAGAAGAAACAATATTACCAGAACAGAAAGCTCCTTCCTCTTTCTCTATATTATTTCTTTCACCAGTTCCTTCCCTACCCTGTACAAAAGAGAACCTCTACCTTGACTTCTAATATCATGTATTAGTTTGACCTGTATCTGAACTTTGTATAAACAGAGTCATACACTTTTTTTGGTGGGGAGTGGGAAGAGGAGTTCAGGCTTTTTTCATTCAATGTTGTGTTTATGAGGTTTATTCCTGTTGTTGCATTTAATTCTAGATTACTCTTATTGCTATATATTTTATTGTATGAATACATCAACTGTTTAATGTTTTCTACTATGAACGAAAATGTAGATTGTTTCACATTTTGAACTATTACAAATACTGATACCCTAAACATTTGCGTTCATGTCTTTTGGGGAACACATGTTCATATTTCTGTTGGATATATACCTGAAAACAGAATTTTCTGAGTCATAGAGTTTGCATATGTTCATTTTAAATAGTGTCTATCAAAGTATTTTCTGAAGTGGCTATGCCAATTTATTCTTCATCTAGGTGAGAATTAATTAAGCTACCTTTTTTTTTTTTTAAATTTTAGCAATAGATGTTTCAGAGGGAAATTTCAAATCTAATACTCTCAATTAATGAATGTTAGCAAAACTGTTCATTGTTTCTATAGTTTAAAAAACTATAAAAATCTTGGTGTATTTTCTAAGATACATGTTAAGGATGTGTTATTTTTATTTGTTTAAATTTGTAAAATTCAAATTTGTTTGATATTGTAAAATTTTTTTAAATTATCAAATACAATAATAGAGGAATATTTTTCTCCAAATATGACTAAGACAATCATAATTCTAATGATCTACTTGCTACAAGTCTCTGCCATAGACCAATGCTGTCATTTGTTCCAAAAATACAACTTAGTACAGATTTTTATCTTAGTTTTTTTTTTTATCTTAGTTTCTTTTAAAATCTTGGTCATAAGCTATAAAGGTCTTTATTCCATATTAAATAGAATAGGGAGTCAGATTACACTGATGCTAGATTTGTGGCTACCTGGCTTCCTTGCTGTGTCACACATGAAACCTTTAAGAAACTTCTAGTTTAGCACTTAGAGAAAGGCTTCAGTAACTTTTTTTTATTTGATAATTTTGACATGTTACAATTTATAAATTTAAGGTGCAAATCCAGTTACTTTGATACATTTATATGTTGTAGTACCATTGCTATTGAAGCAATATTTATCATATTACATCATTATAATATAGCATTTTTGACTTTATTCATTATACTGTGCATTAGATCTGTTTGACTTATTTAGTACTTATTACAAGTTTGCACCCTTAAACACAATCCATCTTATCTTTCCATTCCCCCAAAACCCCAGTATCCACTATTTTACTCTGTGTTTTCTTTTTTTATGGCTTTGACTTTCTTTTTAGATGCCACATAAAAGTGGAATCATATGGTATTTGTCTTTCTCTGACTTATTTCCCTTAAACATAATGCCCTCAAGGTCCATACATGTTGTCAGAAATGTAGAATATCTCCCTTTCTCATGACGGAATAATAGTTTATTATGTACTTATACCACATTTTTATTCATCTTTTGATGGATATTTGGGTTGTTTCCACATCTTGGCTATTGAATAATGCTGCAATTAACATGGGTGTATATTTATATCTGATTGAAATCTTGTTTTCATTTCCTTTGGTTATATACATAGAAGTGGAATAGAAATTGCTGAATCACATGGCAGATCTATTTTTAATTTTTTGAGGTACCTCCATATTGTTTTCCATAGTGATTGGAATGATTTATATTCCCATCAACAGTGTCTAAGGGTTCCCTCTCACCATGTCTTTGCCAGCACCTGCTATTTCCTGTATTCTTGATGATAAGACATTCTAACAAATATAAGGTTATATCTCATTGTAGTTTTGGTTGTATTTCTCCAATGATTACTGATGAGCATCTTTTCATGTGCCTGTTAGCCATCTTGATGTCCTCCTTGGAAAAATGTCTATTTATTCTTCTGCCTATTTTTTTTTAAAAGATTTTATTTATTTATTCATGAGAGACACAGAGAGAGAGGCAGAGACATAGGCAGAGGGAGAAGCAGATTCCCCACAGGGAACCCGATGTGGGACTCAATCCTGAACTCTGGGATCATTCCCTGAACCAAAGGCAAACACAACCGCTGAGCCACCTACACATCCCTCTTTTACCCATTTTGTTATTAAGTTTCTTTTTTGTTATTAAGTTGCTCTTCATGTATTTTGGATATTAACCCTTTATCTGATATATGGCTTATGAAATTTTTTTTCCCATTTTGTAAGCTGCCTTTTCATTTTGTTAACTATTTCTTTTGCTGTGCAGAAGCTTTTGAGTTTTATGTAGTCCTATTTGTTGATTTTTTTGCTATTATTATTGGTACTTTTGACATCATGTCCAAAAAAATTATTGCTAAAACCAATATTGATGAGTTTCTTCTCTATGTTTTCCTCTAGGAATTTTATGGTATCAGGTCTATGTTTAAATTTTTTATTCATTTTGCATTAATTTGTATGACTGGTGTAAGATAGGGGTCCAGTTTCATTACTCTGCATGTGTTTCTCCAGATTCACTAATATCATTTGTTGAAAAGACTATCCTTGCCCATTAGACAATCTTGGCTCCTTTGTCAAATATTAGTTGACTGTAAATTCTGAGATCTAATTCTGGGCTCACTATTCTGTTGGAGTATGTGTCTGTTCTTATGACAGTAACACACTATTTTTATTACTCTGGCTTGATAGTATGTCTTGAAATCAGGAAGTGTGATAACTCTGGCTTTCTTCTTTTTGTCTCAGACTTTCTTTGGTTCTTCATAATCTTTATGGTTCCATACAAATTTCAGGATTGTTTTCTTCTATTTTTGCAAAGAATGCCTTTGGTATTTTTGATGGGGTTACATTGAATCTGTTGATAACTTTGGGTAGTACAGACTTTCTAACTATTAGTTCTTATGATCCATCCTGGACACAGGATGCTTCTCCATTTGTTTGTGTTTTCTTTCATTTTTTTTCAACAGTCTTATAGTTTTTATTGTGTGGATCTTTTATTTTTTGGTTAAATTTATTCCAAAGTATTTTATTGTTTTTGATGCTAAGGTGAATGGGATAGTTTTCTTTTTCTTCCCTGATGCTTCACCATTAATGTGGAAACACCACTCATTTCTGTAAGCTGATTTTGTAAACTGTCATTTTACTGAAATTATTGGTTAATTCCAATAGTTTTTTAAAGATTTTATTTATTTATTCCTGAGAGACACACAGAGAGAGACAGAGAACCAGGCTCTCTGCAGGGAGCCCGATGTGAGACTCGATCCCAGGACCCCAGGATCACAACCTGAGCCAAAGGCAGATGCTCAATCACTGAGCCACTCAGGTGCCCCTCCAATAGTTTTTTTGATTGACTCTTTGGGATTTACTCTATAGAAAATCATATCTACAACAAATAATGACATTTTTATTTCTTCCTATCTAATTTGGATGCCTTTTATTTCTTTATCTTGCCTAATTGCTCTAGTTAGGACTTCCTTTTTTTTTAAAGATTTTATTTTTTTTTAATTTTTATTTACTTATGATAGGCACACAGTGAGAGAGAGAGAGGCAGAGATACAGGCAGAGGGAGAAGCAGGCTCCATGCACCAGGAGCCCGACGTGGGATTCGATCCTGGGTCTCCAGGATCGCGCCCTGGGCCAAAGGCAGGCGCTAAACCTCTACGCCACCCAGGGATCCCTAGTTAGGACTTCCATTACTATACTGAATAGGAATGGTGAGAGTGGGCAACACTGTCTTGTACCTGATATCAGAGGAAACTTTTTCAATTTTTCTCTATTGATTGTAATGTTAGCAGCAAGATTACTGTATATGGCCATTATTAAACTGAGGCATGTTTCTTCTATACCCAATTTATTTAGGATTTTTATCATGAAAGAATGCTATATTTTGTCAAATGTTTTCTCTTCATCAATTGAGATGATCACATAATTTTTAGCTTTCATTTTATTGATGTGATGAATTACAGTTATTGATTTGCATATGTTGAACCATCTTTGCATCCCAGGAATAAATCTCACCTGGTAATGATGTATAGTCCTTTTAAGATGTTCTCAAGTTTAGTTGAGAATTTTTTTCATTTATATTCATCAGGGATATGGCTCTATAGTTTACTTGTGGTATCCTTATCTGGTTTTGGTAGCAAGATAATGCTGGCTTCATAGAATGAGTTTGGAAATGTTCCCTCTTCCTCAATATTTTTCAAGAGTTTTAGGAGAATTTGTGTTAATTCTTAAAATGCTTAAGAATTCACTAGTGAAGCTGTCTGGCCCTAGTGTTTTCTCTGTTAGGAGTTTCTTACTGACTGAATCTCTTGGATCTTAATTGGTCTGTTCAAATTTTCTATTTCATCTATTTCTTCAAGGTTCTATAATTTATTCGTAATAGTCTCTTAAGATTCTCTGTATTTCCATAGTATCAGTTGGTAATACAGCAGATCAGCAGGAAGAAAGGATAAATGATCTAGAAGACAGGAGTCTAGAAATGGAGAAGATTCAGGTAGAAGAGAAAAAAGAACTAAGATTTTGAAAAAGTGAGCAAACCCTATGAGAGTATCAAATTGCATTGGAAGAGCCAACATAAGTCTTATGGTTACCAGAAGCTAATAGATGACCTTGCTGACTTAATGCAAAAAGACTCTCTCCAAGAAACATGATAATGAAGCTGTCAAAAGTTAATAGTAAAGAAAGAACCTTAAAGACAGCCAGAAGAAAAAAAAGAACGTTAACCTACAAAGGAACCTCCATAGACTCTCAGCAGATTTCTCAGCAGAAACTACAGGTCAGTAGAGAGTAGAATATTCAAAGTATTGAAAGATAAAAATGTTCAGGCAAGAATATTTACCCAGCAAAGTTACCCTTCAGAAATGAAGCAGAATGAATAGAGGCTTTCTTAGACAAACACAAGGTGAGAAGGTTCATCACCATTAGACCTATCTTACAAGAGATGTTGAAAGACATTTTTCTACTTGAAACAAAAAGACAAAAGTTTGAAAACTTTGAGTAAGTTATTAAATAGACAGAATCAGAATAATGTAACTCTCTTTTAGAATAGAATTTTAAACTTTATAGTATAAAGTTTAAAGGAAAAAAACATCAAAAATAATTCCATTTCCTTTAGGTATATACACAGCTACTACAATTTGGTAACTCACAGGGTGTAAAGGAATAGTTTGTGACAACAATTAAGGGGAGGGGAAAATGACAGAATATATATAGGCTAATGAGGATAAGTTACTATAAGCAGAAAAATGACAATTTGTGAGATATTTTATACAAACTTACTGGTAACCACAAAACATAAATCTAGAGCAAAGACACAACATAAAAAAGAGGAAACTCAGGAAATCATCATAGAAAACCACCAACTTAAAAGGTACTTTAAAAGGTATACAGAAACACAGGAAAAAGAAACAATTGAGAAACAAAACATCCAGAAAAAAAAAAAGATAAAATGGCAGTGCCAAATCCTCATATGCCACTAATCTACCAGTAAAAAGGCACAGAGTGGCTAGATGGGTTAAAAAACAAGACCCAATATATATTGCCTTTAGGAGACTCATTCAGTTCCAAAGAATGGCCTCAAAGTGAAGAGGTGGAAGGTGATATATAAGCAATGATAACCAAAAGAAATTTGGTATAGCCATTCTTCTATTAGACAAGATAGATTTGAAGCCAAAAATGGTAGCAAGAGACAAAGAAGACTGTTAAATAACAATAAGGGAGTCAATATATCAGTAAGACGTAAGTCATAAATATACGTACTTCCAACATCTGAACTCCAAAATATATTAAACAAATACTAATAGATCTTGAAAGAGAAATAAACAACAATATAATAGTAGGGGACTTCAATATCCTACTATTAGCAATGGATAGAATATCCAGACAGAAAATAAGGAGGAGATGGTGGAATTAAACCAATGACATGAAATTAGAAATCAAGAAAAAAGCGAGGAGATCTTTGAGTATGTGGAAACTAAACAACACAATACTAAACATTGAACGGGTCAAAGAAGAAAGCAAAAGGAAACTAAAAAATCATCTTGAAACAAGTGAAAATGAAAATACAACATATTAAATTTTATGAGATGCACCAAACACAGTTCTGAAAGGAAGATTTATAGCAATAAATGCATATATTAAGAGATTATAAAGGTCTCAAATAACTTTACACTTCAAGGAACTGAATAAAGAGGAATGAATTATACCCAGAGTTAGCAGGAGGAAGGAAATAATAAAAATCAGACAGAAATAAACAAAATAGAGACCAGAAGAATAGAGAGAATCAATGAAACTAAAAGCTGGTTTTTTTGAGAAGATAAAAATTAATGACCCTTTAGTTAGACTAAGAAAAAAAGAGATAAGACTCAAATAATTGAAATTAGAAATAAGAAGTATGAAATAATTCTTATAATTTTCTTGGAGAGAAATGAAACGCTTGCAAATAGGGGCTCCTGGGTGGCTCAGTGGTTGAGCTTCTACCTTTAGCTCATGGCATCCCCAGGTCCTGGGATGGAGTCCTACATCAGGCTCCCTGTGGGGAGCCCACTTCTCCCTCTGCCTATGTCTCTGCCTCTCTCTCTCTGTGTCTCTCATGAATACGTAAATAAAATCTTTAAAAAAAAAGAAACACATGCAAATAGATGCTTAAGTTTCCATACAAAAGAATAGAGCAAAGTGAGAAGAATCAGTATTCATAGTTTTACCCATGAGAAGGATCTCTAAAAGTATTTCTCTGTTGCTTCTAACTAGTTTTTAGATGTAGAATGCATTGACCTTTCTAACCACAGTACCACTTATAAACAGCTGAGGTAGATTCCTTTATAAGTCAGGAGCTCAGGGCCAACAAAGTAATCCAATGAGTCAAGAGTGACTAAGACCAAAATTACAGAAAGGAAAAAGAATAGGTTTTAAAATAGACTTTTATTTTATGCTTATGACAAAATCAAAATAATATCAATTCCTGCTATGCTGTATCCATAACAATATCTCATCAGTTGAAGATTCTGTTGTTAATTATACATTTGGCCCTTGTCCTTTTTTAATGGTATTCATTAAATTTCTATATAGATACTCAAGGAAGAGATGAAACATGGGTATGAATTATAACATGTCATTTATTATCTCTTTAATTTTATTCTAACACACCTTCATTGCATCCCTTGGAAGGAGATAGAATAGTCCACACATTGATCAAGAGAAGCTTTTAACAAATGGCAGTCAAAAGATCCAGGATATTGCCCAGCTTCTGACAGAGACATAATTACCATAGATACTAAGAATACCTGTTCTTAAACTTCTCACTAGCTTATTAGATTTACTCTAGTTCTTTGAGGGAAGCCTGAAGCTGAGAGCCATGAGAATATGTACCTGAAATCCATATTCCAGTAAAGCCTGGGGAACTCTCTCTAAAACTCAGGTCTAAAGACCAGATTTTCATATCTATCTGTTACTATGTTTCTCTCATATCTTAAACATTGAAAAATTTATATCCCCTAACTCATGCATTCAGTGAATACTAATGCTTTGCCTTTGAAATTATGAATTGTGAGTGTATTAAATTTTTGTCCTCATTAAAATTGCATCAATATTATTTGATTAAATCTGGATCCATTTCATGGAATAATTTTGAGTTCTATTTAAAAGTATTTAGACCCCAATTTATATATATTCTACATGACAGTTTAGGAAACAGAACATATTTTGTGTTTAATAAGAGAAACAATTACCAACATAAGACTGTATCTTTGTTAGTTTTTATTTACTTTTCTTAAAGTTTAGAGATATTTTATGGTTATTTAGGATAATCTGGCTAAAATTTTTGTATTATAGTCTCGTTGGGATACTTAAGAGTTGCTGCTCTCCTTCCTCTGGATTATCATATACTTGACTTTAGATTGGAGATGTGTCAGAGGCTCTAATTAATTCAAAATGGGGAATGTGATATCCATTATTTTCTGGGAAAAGATTTGTTAAGCAATATCTAGTAAAGAAAGTTAAAAGAGTTTGTGTGTGTGTGTGTGTGTGTGTGTGTGTGTGTGTTCTGTAGACTTTCTTTGTAGGGAAAACTAAGCTGTTAAGTGGTGTGAACTAAATGTTCACTCTTGGCCTTTGGGTTCCCATTGCTTACAAACTGCATGCAAATTTTAACCCTAAGACACCATACTAATCTCTTCTGGGCTGCCACGTGTCCCCTTTGCTTCACTGAGAAGTGCTTTTGTGTCCCTCAGATACTTCATTCACATGACAACCAAAAGCTATGATTGATTCTAAGTCAAAAAACATCCCCCAAGCCTCCCTTCAAACCAACTCACAACTAAAACAACTTCAATTATTCATTTATGAAAAGATATGCCACCCTTTTTTGTCTTATTCCTTTTATTTCTTTGTATTAAGAAAAACCATCTATTTGTTTAGACTCCTAAGTGAGAACACATTTGGCCTTTTAATAGTGTGAATAAAACCAACTTTCATATATCCTAGTACAATTGCTTTTTATGCAAAGGAATATATGGGATCACATTTTTATGAATATTGATATCAAGAAATAAAATGTGGTTTTTCTATTTTCTATGTCTGATTTAATTATTAATAGAAGCCCCCACTGAGATGGATTTGAGGGCACTGTATGGAGGTATAGAAATACACTTTCAACAGAAAAGTATTTATATATTCATACTTTAAAATACATTAGTCTCTTTGAACTTTAAGTACCCTTAGTGTTGTTATTCAGTCTTTTTTTGGTGAAACAATCAGAGTTTCAGATAGCCTTTTCCTCTCTCTGATCCTCCAGCTATTGTACCTGGGTGCATTGAAGTGGAAGAATGATCTGACCTTGTGGTCACAAGAGAGATGGCCTCCTATATATATATTCTGGCCCTAGTCCATCTTGGAGGGCTGGTTCAGTCAATTCTGTCTCTGAACTTGCTCTGCTGGGCTATCCCTGTTACTGCTTTTGGGAATGTAATGGCCTATAATGGCTAATTTGGCCAGCATTAGTCCTTTAGTACTTAAAGGTCTTCACATGTTGGCCTTCAGATGTTGCATGTTTGCCATTGGCTGCTCTTCTTCCTAACTGTAGACTTCTGTGTCACCACTGGCACCTCTCATATTCTCTATGGCAAGTGTGAGAACTGCTGTCCCTCCTGTGTCATAATAGAAATTATGCTGTGATGTCTGGAGGTAGTTTTTAAAGAGTTTATAGACTGATGGGTGAATAAAGAAGATGTGGTATATATATAATGGAATATAATTCAGCCATCCAAAAAAATTGAAATCTTGCCATTTGCAATGATATGGATGGAACTAAAGGGTATTATGCTGAGTAAATTAGTCAATCAGAGGAAGACAATTATCATATGATCTCACCCATATGTGAAATTTAAGAGACAAAACAGAGGATCACAAGGGAAAGGAGGGAAAAAAAATAAAATGATGAAATCAGAGAGGGAGACAAACCATACGAGACTCTTAATCATGGGAAACAAACTGAGCATTGCTGAAAGGGAGAGGGTGGGGGATGGGGTAACTGGGTGATGGATATTAAGGAGGGCATGTGATGTAATGAGCACAGGATATTATATAAGACTAATGAATCACTGAACTCTACCCCTGAAACTATCCCATTATATGTTAATTAATTGAATTTAAATTAAAAAAAAAAGCTTGTAGATTCCCCCAGGCCATGTCCAGGACTATGCCTCCCTAGTTCGCATGTTCTCCTTTTCCTATCTGGATATATCTACATTTGGCTCCTGCTTCTCATAGCGCACATCAGACTTGATCTAGGAATAGGAGATAGGGACAGAGGCATGCTCTACTCACCTTCTTTCCATTTTACTTACTCCTTCTAAAAGACACAGGGTAGAAAGATAAGGGGATACATTGCTTCCAACTTCCTCTCCATGTCTGGTGATTTCCAACTAAGTTATATCTTCCTATTTCCCCATCTGCTCTGACCTGTTATTTTAGGGTATAATAGTGAGTAACGCAAAGGGGGAAACTAGCTTGCTGATAAAGATAGTTATATTAGGAGATGTTTCACAAATATTCTCCATATCAGGCTAGTTCTCTGTGTATAGCTGCAAACTTGTTATTTTATGTCTATTGATTAATTGCTAATGTGAGAGATGAAAGGGATATCAGAGAAGAATTAGGCATCTTTAAATATATGTATTTTCTTTATATGGGCATTGGGCTATCAGTTTGCATGAACTTTGCATTTCTGATTTACTACATATTTAGAATTGGAGACAGAAAGGGTCAGAGATAGCAGGAAAACAACATTCTCATGGCCTCTGCAATAACAAACTTATCTTTAACATCTTGGTGAAATCTCCTATAACCAGGTCCTGGTTAACCTATATCAGTCCTTTGGTACAGTTTCTTTTATATTTTTATATTTTGCAAATACTCTTCCCTTCAGACTCTGGATACATTGCTTGAACCCTGGATTATTAAGTAAAAACTTGATTTAAAAAAATCAACCAGAACACAGGTGTAAGGGATGTTTGTCATGGGCCATGTAGAGTTCGATGCACTTTTTATATAATTAATCATTTATTTTTCACAAAATCTCATTGACTACCTATTAATATTTCCACTTCACAAAGAAAATACCAAAGAGAAAATGTAATTTGTTCAAGATCACAGAACAAGTAAGTGATAAAGCTAAGATTTAGGCCCAAGGAGTATGGCTTTCTTTTCTTTTCTTTTCTTTTCTTTTCTTTTTTCTTTTCTTTTCTTTTCTTTTTTTCTTTTCTTTTCTTTTTTCTTTTCTTTTCTTTTCTTTTCTTTTCTTTTCTTTCTTTTCTTTTTTTTTCTTTCTTTTCTTTTCTTTTCCTTTTCCTTTTCTTTCTTTTTTAAATATTTTATTTATTTATTTGAGAGAGAGAGAAAACAGAGCAAGGGATAGAGGGAGAGGGAGAAGGAGTGGGAGAAGCAGACTCGATGCTGAGCAGGGAGCCTGATGTAGGGCTCTATCCAAGAACCCTGGGATCATGACCTGACCTGAAGGCAGACACTCAACCAATTGAGCCACCCAGGCACCCTAGGAGTATGGTTTCTGAGTCTCACCATACTCTCTCTGATAAGAGGAGACATTTATGAATTATGATGTTCATATGTTAAATTGGTTTGTCACCTCTTGCTCTCTATTATTTGCTGGAATGCTAGCAACTAAGCCTACTTCAAAAGATTATCTACATAATCACAGATACACACACACACACACACGTGTATGTGTTAAATTAACTAAACAAGGAGACCATTATCCTGAGGTGGCTCTAATGACATGGTAGCCTACCAGAACAAATCAAAGTCTGAGTCTTTAAATACTTCAAGGTTATGGAACTTGAAATCTAAGGACAATAAAAAACCAGCCAATTAGACTTTATAGTCCATCAATTTTCTTGATTTGCTTCTGTCTTTTCTCTGTAAAAGTCTCTCCCCAAGTACCTGTCCATGGAGCACTCCTAATTACTTCTGGTTTGGTGCTCACCAAATAGAATTGATTTTTGCTCAGACTCTTAAAATTTTAATTATGCCTCAGTTTATTTCTCAGCACTAGCAACCAACAAAGTCTTCTTTGATTTTAAATAACAAAAAAATAATTTAAATGATCAAATAATTTGAATATATAAACACAATCTAGAAAAGAGAGTTTTGCATTTAATATTAGCCATGTCAATAAGTAAGAGTTTCTGGAACTTACCCACACAAACACAAAGCTTCTACCAGTATAGTTATCATACTTGCGATAATAATACCCAAGGAAGAAGCAGGCATCATTTGCTAAGGGATGCTTAGCAATGTGCATCCTGCATTTTCCTCCTGTAGACCAATCTTCTCACTGATTTTTATTTTGCTTCTAAGCATAATGTGCACATTCTCTTTTGTTTAGCATTTTCATCATTCATGTTTCCCAGATTGAGCCTGTTAGGACAATTAATGACTTAGAATGCTTCTTCCTTTTCCATTCATTTATCCATTCTAATTATACTTCAAGGTGGCATTACATTTTCTTTATTTGGAACTTCAGAGGAGAGGGACTAATGGAGCAATCAGACAATAGGATACAAGCAGATAGAAATGAAAGATTACCTGTTATTAATTTATGACTATGTGAATTTGTGTTCAGTTTCAAGGGGGATTTGCACTAACTGTCTTTCATCTTGTACAAAGCAGCCATTAAGTGCATGAGACAAAAACGAAAGACAAAATGTGGTGATTGAACTGGCCAAGCTATGTTATCATCATCCCAAAGCCAGCTAATAGGATACTAATAAAAAAGAGCTTGAGTGAAGACTGAAAAAAAAAAAAAAAAAAAAAAAGGAAGAAACAAACAAACAAAAAACCCTCCTGCAGCTAGTAGCTTAAAAGATGTGAAAAGTTTCATTCAATTATGTAATCTCCTTAAAACTTTAAATTAGAGAGCATCACAGTTGGATGTAAACATAGACATTCTTAGACTATTCCAGCAGAGACCGTAGAAACATTAAAAGTCTATGCATGACTTTCATGCTCTCCCTTCATAGTTGTCTCCCTCTTCTTAGAATGTCTCGTGGAGTTTAAGAAATGTCTGACTCCAGAATTATTTTGCTCTTCAGAGACAATGATTTTTTATCAGCTTGAGCTCAATAGATCTAAATAGTACAGTTGGTCACATTAGTGAATATGGAGTTCAATCAAAATGGTTGAGTTGTATGTGAGACATCATTTAGAGTTGTGTAGTTTTGATCATCTCAAGTTCAGTATCATTTCTCAATTTTCTTCATGTTGTAGCTAAAAGTATCCAGGTCTGATTTCATGGTCTTTAAATAGAAACTAACGGCAAAAGAAATACAATCTAGCAAGTTTATCCACATATTGAGGGTGTGTATATTGACAAATCTGCCAACATGTAATTAAATGTGCAAGAAGTACTAATGTTTTTAATTGTAGGCATCAGTTGGTTTTTATCATAAAACAATTGCAATGGCTATTTTTAGACTTAATTTTTAAAACTGTGTCTAGAATATATCAAAATATGTAATACGTTTATTGCAATGTGGTTAGATTTGTTTTCCAAATTCTCTCTTACTCTAATACTATTATGCTTTTTTCCTCAGTTTGGGCATTCCTGAGCTTTAAATTTTGCTTTAGCTTCATTATTTCCAGCTGAAATAGGTATCATATTTAGCTGGCCAAGAAAATATATGATTTAATTAAGGAATGTTGGAAATCATTGTGTAATTAATAATTTTTAACATAAATATTTTGATATATCCTGGCTCTAAAATCAATTTTAAGAATGCCGTGTCAAAATCCTAAATTTTTGGAAAACTTTACAAAAATAATAAATAGGCTAATATGTTCTTGTATATCTATGTGATCATGGATATTTCTATTTTTATGTGCCATCAGATTTAGGTACATCATTACTATCAGAATCTCTCTTCCTTTTAAAGGGGGCAATATGACTGCATTTACAAGGTCAGCAGCTCACAATGTTAATGGAAGGCAAGATTTCATAGTTTGGAAAGATTAAAAGCACATACAAAGTTTTCTTATGATCCCCAGAAACTATTTAGACTCTGGCAGGCATCAGCTCTCAATATGATACCACCTGCTGTAACTCAGAAATGGGCAGGTGGCAGAACTCTTATTGGCAGTTTTTTTCTCCCTCTGAATCATCCAGAATACACTATTTTGTTATACCCCTCTTGCAAACCCATAAAACTTTATAAGGCTTTAATAAGAAATAGATATGTTATTAAAAATTTATTGGAGAACTCACATTACAGTACATACCAGAAACTTAATAAAATCCTACAGGTGTATGTTCTTCTCCCCACAGTTTCTCACCTCCTTTCACCCCTCTTTTCATCTTATACACAGACTCTATAAATCTCCTTTATTGCCCTGTGCAGTTTTGCCCAGCCACTTCAATCATAAAAGAAAAACTCAATAATTAATGGAACTGTGAATACTTGTTGTTCCACAAGCAATCCAATTTAAAGAGTCTCACCCAAGCCAAGTGACTTATCTGAATATTAACCCAACAATTTAATCTTAATATATTAACTAATCATAAGAAAATAGAAATTCAAATGAAAAAGCAATTGGATCTGCTCTAGGTAAGAAAGATTTCATAAAACTAGTGACTTATTATATGGATCTTAAAGGATACATAGGGATCTATGCCAATAAAACTTATAATTTAGTTTTTTATTTATAATATCCTGATAATTGGTAATGGTTATTGGGGACTTTAATGTACACTGTGGTAATGATTAGCATGAAGTATTTCAAACATTAATTGAGATTATTATTAACTATAAACCCCATTTCATAACCAAGAAAACCTAGTTCATATAGCTAATAACTGCTACAATATATAGCTAGAACCAAGATTTGAGTCCAGGGATATTGACCTTAGCATCTGACCTACTGCATTCTTCTGTAAATAAAGCAAGTTTTTCTGGAGGGTGTTATGCTGAGTGAAGTAAGTCAGTCGAAGAAGGACAAACATTATATGTTCTCATTCATTTGGGGAATATAACTAATAGTGAAAGGGAATATAAGGGAAGGGAGAAGAAATGTGTGGGAAATATCAGAAAGGGAGACAGAACGTAAAGACTGCTAACTCTGGGAAACGAACTAGGGGTGGTAGAAGGGGAGGAGGGTGGGGGGTGGGAGTGAATGGGTGACGGGCACTGGAGGTTATTCTGTATGTTGGTAAATTGAACACCAATAAAAAATAAATTAAAAAAATAAAATAAATAAATAAAATCTTTTAAAAAATAAAGAAAGAGCACTTGATATAATATCTATCCTCTCAGCAAATTTTAAATATACCATACACTTCATTGTTAGCTATAGGAATGATGTTGTATAGTACATCTCCAGAACTTGTTTATCTTGCATAAATAAAACTTTGTACCCTTTAACTATGAAAAAAAATTAAAAAAATAAAAAAATAAAGCAAGTTTTTAGTTTACTATAAGTTTAACATACTTTTAATCTTGTATATGTTATTGAGGGTTGTGAATAAGATCAATTTGATTTTGTCATCACCTATCATGCTAAAAGACTGACAAATAAATATAGTATTGACTTTCTTCATTGTAAATTTTAAAATATTTTTTCCATGATGAGAAAAGACCTTACACAAATGTTTTCCATCTTTATAGTTCGTTTTCAAGGTTGTACATTTTTTACCCTTGAGGATTCACTAGAATAGCTTGTACAGCCACATCAACATCAAGTCACATCTGCCTCCCATCACGAGCTCGTGTTATTCTCAAGAACCCAAAAGCAAAGGTTGAATGCATTTAGGAGACTGAACAGGTGCTGAGAAGTACCACTAGTTATTTAGCATAACTAGATTCAGCCTTATTCAAGCCCATGAACTAAAAGGTCATCCAACTGAAAATGTCTTCCATCTGTTTTTATTATTCTCCTGTCCAGCATTGTACTTTGCTGTTTACACATACAATGAGTTCATGATAAAAATAAGACAATTCACTGGCAACTTGAAGTAAAATGCTTTAGCTATAAACTATTTGATAGCATGCCACTGATGGTTATTTTAAAATTTAAATATTATATGCTCTTTTAGTTATTTCAATATGACACAATGATGAAAGCAGAAAACGATCTAAAAATCTCCTTCATGGTCTTTCCTATCGTATAGTTTTTTCTATTATATTATGTACTATTTAAAAACATCCACATATCAAAAACTACAATAAGTAAACTTAAGAGGGGGATACACTTTGAGAGAACATTTGTAACATATACATGGGTGAAGGTTATCAACATTAACACATAAAAATCTCTTTATTATGCAATACAAGGAAAACTGCTCAATTGAAAAAAATGACCAAAAGATGAGAATGGCATTTTATATAATAAGAAGAAACAATGGCCAACTAAAATATGTATAAAAATGAACCCTAGTAGTAATAAAAGACATGAGTAAAGCAAGTTATTTCATATACAGAAAACTCTTTTAAAATTAAAATTCAATATAGAAAGAAGCACTCTTCCACACAAAATCCTTTGGAGGATTTTGTCAAAGTATAATGAAAGCTAAAAAGATATATTGCCTTTGACATAAGAAATTCTGGTTTTAGAAATTTATCCTAAGGGAAATAATAGGACAGCTGTACAAAGATTCAGGTGTATTTATCATGATACGTTTATGTAAAAATAATGTAAATGTCCTGTTAAATTAATTGATAAGTAAAATTTGGTTTTTGCAATGGAATACTCAGAAGTAATTAAAATTATTATATACATATATGGTTATTGTCATGAAGAGATGTTAAGTGCATATAAGTTAAAGTAATTATAAAACTATGGATAATATACCACTTTTAAAAGTTGGTTTGTTCATATGTATTAAGTATCATGAAACATATACTCCAAAATATAAGTAGTGTGGTAGAATTATAGGTGATCCCTTTTTAACTTCTCTTTAGTTTTTACTGTTTTTTTCAACAATGCATGCATATTCTTGTGTAATAGTGAAATATATGCAAGTAAAACTTCTTAAAAATCTGAATATTCCAAAACAAGTTTTTCCCCCTTGAGTATGATCTGGAATTGTCACTATAAGTCCACATGAAAATTGAGTGTCCAAGACATCAGGAAAATAGTTGTTTTTTTTTAAATTTGGAAAGACTATGAAGAATAATTGAATATCTACCTAAGATATTTGCTTTATTTACTAAATTACAAGAGGAATTTATTTTTTAAAACACTAAAATTACTTGAAACACATTAGAATAATGAGGAGTCACAAAAGAAAGGAAAATATGGTCATTAATAATAGGAGCAAAGCAAACAGATATATATAAAAACAAGTGAAAGACCCATGTAATCAAAATCAGCTATAGTTTCAGATAAATAAGTAAACAGGTTTATATGCACACACACATACATTAGAGGGGTTGAAAAGACTCTATGGAAAGTGTTATAGATATATTGGTAAGTTTTGACATTTAGTAGTAAATTTCAGAGTTTTGAATTAGAATATTTTAGTGAGTACAGTTCTCCTGTTTCAGTAGAAGAGATATCTGATATTAGGTTCATTTTATTTTTAAGATTTTTTTATTTCTTTGAGAGAAATCAGGAGCAGGGTGAGAGGCAGAGGAGAAGCAGACTCTGTGCTGAGCAGGGAGCCCAACTTGGGGCTCAATCCCAGACCCCAGGATCATGACCTGAGTGGAAGGCAGACACCCAATCAAGTGAGCCACCCAGATACCCCTTATATTAGGTTTATAATAAAACTAATGCATGAGTTTCCCTGATCATGACACTCATCACTCTAGCATGATTGTCTGGAATTCCTCATTAAAATCTGAACTTTGTCTTAAAGTGTTTCTCATTGTTGTATTTTTAATGTCTTTTACTTGCCCATTGCATGATTGAATGTTGACTTTCTTCCGTGACATAAGCAGGGTCATTATTATTACTATTTTTCTTTTTTTAATGAGTGTGTAACCTGATGCTCAGGCATGATGCTGGAGCCAAGACTTAAAATTAAGTATTTTCATTCTAAATCTATGTTTTCTTGGTTTTGTCATGCTGATAGAGATAACCAAGAACAAGTAATTAATATAAAA
Organism: Canis aureus; assembly: GCF_053574225.1. NCBI lineage: Eukaryota > Metazoa > Chordata > Mammalia > Carnivora > Canidae > Canis > Canis aureus. Next base: position 26,516,860 of record NC_135619.1, read on the forward strand.
GGATCCATTATTTTGAACTATAAGCTAAGGAGATAAACATAATGAAGATTGAGCAATAGTGAAGGATTTTGAAGCTTACACCATGAATTTTAATTTGAATCAATAGCTCTGCATTACTCTGGGAATGGAAGCTCTTTTATTCCTTAAGCAAGATACCTCTAGCTATTAAATCATATTTGGAGCATTAGGAGATTGAAGGTCAATAAAGAGGCAACTGAGTCTGTTGAGATGTAAGGTTCATAGCCTATTGGAAAAACAATTTTATCTATTTTGGGAAGATATTCTCAGAAGGATATTTTATAAGATCTTTGGTAGTCCACTTTGTTATCATAATAGTCTTATAGTCAGGATTTATTTGCTTATTTTACTTTCATATATAACACTCAGCCTATTGATGAAGAGAAAATCTAGCACTTGTTTACTCTGGGTCAGGTAGTTCCTTAACTCTTTACACTTGGTGTTTTCAAATAATCCTTCACATCATTGTGAAGTAGGTATATATTATTCCTATTTTACAGATAAGACATTAATCCTTAAAAAGTTACATAATGTGTCCAAAATTATTTGGCTGATACATGACAAATGGGAATTCAAACATAAAAATAATTCCAAAACCAACTGATGCTGGGCTACTTAAAGTAGACTTCAGAGAAATCTGTATGTGTCAAACACAAATAACAGTCCAGATGATTGAATCTTTGTGTCTTTAAGCTGAGTGTGACTATAAACAAGTATAATAATGATTACAATTCTATACTATATAGAATATATATTACAGATATTATAAGCTATGTATTAACACAAAGCACATTTATTTTCAGTTCTAAGATTAGAATCCCATTAAAAGTAAACATTTGGTACTTTCATCACTGTGCATTTTGTTGTCTGCATTTGAAGATAAGGCACTGTGAATTCGTCATAATTCAAAGAAAGCAGAATTTTCAAAAGCATGATTTGGAGTTATATAATGGTGCACAAGTACTTTGCCAATTTAAAAAAACCTTGGTAGTTTACCATGTGGCACTTTTCACATCCTTTTTTAGAATATGATTTTGATATTGCATCTTGGTTTTACAAGTTATTTCAGAATTAAAAAATATATATATATCAGATTTTTTCTTCCAAATTATCAAATGTTATACAGGATGTACCAAAATCCTTTTATGTGTTCCTGCATTACATTCTCAAATAGATTAAGTTCTAACCTCTTTCATAGGCTGATCCCTAATGTCAATACATTATCTTGTCTTGAATATAATAAATATATTAACTATATTAATTAAAGTCCAGCTTAGATTTAGCAGTTTTTCTCTCTATATAGTGTGTATACTAGATGTTGTATGTTGATATAGTCTCATATTTGTAGGGTCCATGGCATAAATCCATGAATCTGGCAGGAAATGAGAAGGTTTCCTTGAACATGTTAATGGGTAAGAAGGTTAGTATAGAATATGCTAAATGGATTGGAATATTAGATTCTGCAGAAATATTTATTCAAAAGTGAAACATGCCCATCTGTTGCAAATCCAGCACTTTTTAAATGATAGACACAAACATGAGAAATGTAATAGCAATGTTTACAACCTCAGCTCCAGGATTAGTCTCTATGAGTGATATTTCCTCCTACTGCTTATACCTGGCTTACGAGTAGTTAAACTATGTTACTGTATTGGTTTTGCATGACCATGAAAAATGCCCATTACAGAGTATTAGGACTGCATTGATGGGGGCCTGGGCATCGTGTAGCATAAAAAATAAAGTGATAAAAAAGAGTAAAGTGAACAACTGGTAGAGGACATAATTCACAGTAAGAAACAGCACTCTCTATGGCTATCACCTAGAAGGTTCTATCTGATTATATAAAAATTTCTGTATTGGTCCTGGAAACATGACCTTAGTGATCTCTGCCCCTTTAGTTCAGCAGCCAAGGTGATAAGTCATGTTTCAATAATCTGAAATTTGCTCATAAAAGAACAGTCATAGTTGTTTCTGAGTATATGGGATGTCTCCAAGATAAAAAAAATCATGCAAGATTATAGCACTGATCCTCCTTTACTTTCCCCTTTCTCTTATTTCTCCTGTTCTCCCATTTTCTCCATATTGAGAGTGCAGAGATGACTAGAAGAAATCCAGGAAGGTGGTGGCAGTTTTGAAGACATCAAAATATTTTCCTGCAAAAAAACATAAGATTTCTGGGTATGTTTACCTTATATAGTAATATCAGGAAAATTATAAATGATTTAGAAATTATCAAGTGCATTTTAGAAAATACTCATGATTTATGCCAAATATTCATTTATACAAAACATAAAAAATTATTAAATTTTATAATTTAATTAAAAAGATATCTGCATATTAACCTATTACATAGTTCCTAAGACATATCCAGTCATTGTGTCTTACCAAATGTAAAGAGTTCATATGACTTTGTCACATAGTCATGTTACTGGCTTCATTTCCACAGCATCAATGCAATTGATACTGACTGCATATAGTCCCTGTATTCAGCTGTGAAAAAATAAATATAGATACCTAAAAAATCATCATGTAAAAATTCTGGATTTACCCAAAGATTTAGGAACCCATTAAATAGTATTTTGAATTGGGTCTATATAGACAATTCTGAATTAAATTTGTGTTTAAATATTGATACTTCGGGCAGCCAAGGTGGCTCAGCAGTTTAGAGCCGCCTTCAGCCCAGGGCCTGATCCTGGAGACCCAGGATCGAGTCCCACATCAGGCTCCCTGCATGGAGCCTGCTTCTCCCTCTGCCTGTGTCTCGGCCTCTGTGTGTGTGTGTGTGTGTGTGCGCGCGCGCACGTCTCTCATGAATAAATGGATAAAATCTTTAAATAAATAAATAAATAAATAAATAAATAATAAATAAATAAATTAATTAATTAATTAATTAAAAAAATTGATACTTCAAACTTCTGCAGTAAGACACTATAACAAAACTAAATCTAAAAGTCAACAAGATATTAATAAGGAAAAAAGATAAGATCAATATTTAATGCCTCTATTCCGGGGCTTATCCTTTTTGAACCTCAATGTCCTCATCTATAAACAGCAGTAATGAATCTTGTGATCACTGATTTACTTCTAACCTGCAAATTCAATGAGGGTTAAGGTCTTGTAAATAGTGTGTGTGTGTGTGTATATGTGTGTGTGTGTGTGTATATATATATATATATATATATATATACACACACACATTTTGAACAAATGAATGGATACATAGTAAATGACTAACATTCTGAATTTGGTCATAGTTCTGTCTTTCCCATTAAGCAGTCAATACTAAACAATGAATTTGGAAATTTATAATATACCACAATATTCAGTGGAAAGTATAATTTCACTGAACAAGACATGCAGCAATATCCATGATTTAATGAGGGATATTAGAGATGCCTGGGTGGCTCAGTTGTTTGAGAGACCTTCTCTTGATTTTGGCTCAGGTCATTATCTCAGCTCTGTGTTGGGTTCCGCACTCAGTAGGGATTCTACTTGAGGTTATCTTTCTCTGCTGTCTCCACCCTCTTTCCCTCCCCCAGTTCCACTCACATGTGCATGCATTCTCTCTCTAAAATAAATAAATCTTAAAACTAACTAAATAACCTAAATGAAGCATATCAGTGTTTGTACTTTTTTCTCATTTACACTTTATATATTTCTAATTTTCCATCTAAAGGTGATTACTATAGGGACAACTGATAACAATTTTTTAACATTTGTTAAAAATAAATAAATAAAATATTACAAAGATTTCCCTTGGGTTATAGTGGGAAATTAATAGCAATGATACAGGGCTCAAGAAAGCTTGGTAGAATGCAGAGGTTGTCAATCATTGATTCTGATGAGTCCTTTTTTTTTTTTTAATCTTATGGTTGGAGAGTGAAAGATGTTAATTACACAGGTTGGTAGGATTTTGTAATGAAGAACAAGGGATGCTCTAGATTTGATCAGATTTTTAAATTTTATTTATTTATATATTTTTTACAGTGCGGAAAGGTTCTTTTATTATAGACTGGGGACAGGACCAGTGAGCAGAAAGAACTGCACTATGATTATGAAGAGCTATTAATTATGTACTTTTAAGTTGAGAAGGGGGTAGAGATAAAGGAAGTCTCTAAAGGGATTTTCATATGTTAAAGAAGACTTATGGCATCCTAGACTATTATCAAGTTAAGGTTGCTTTTAGTCTCTAGAAGATATCAACATTAAGGCAGCCATGAATTTCTTGAGGAATGTCACACTTGGCATGTCTCAGGTACTTATCAATGGGCTGAAAGTTGTAAGGAAATTTAATTTTATCTCCATTTTTCTTGCCTTTGTTCTCCTTATCATTCTCCCCTCTGAACAGTTTTGACCCATAAATCTTTAAGTTTCCTGAGAGTGGAAGGTCTTATTTTCTGTAAATTCTTCCTGTTGAATAGGGGCATGGAGATGTCCCTATCTATGGGTAAACATTGGTCAGTTGGGCAATTTATATATATATATGTATATATATAAATTAGGAAAGGCAGAAGCAGTCAAATCCAAGGTAGACAAACAATATATATGAATCTGCTTGACTAGAAAGGATCATCTGTCAGCTAGTAGTTATGGCAGTGAATGAGTCTTGGCATCAGGCAGAGAGACACCAAAACAGACTTCTAAGAGGAAAGATACATTCTGAGGAACTGTGATAGTGATTTATTTTATTATTTATTGACTCATCCCTTTACCCTAAATGGCACAGTCTGTTGATTACCACCCCAATATCCACTGATGAAGGGAACTTCGTCTTACTTATGAAGCCACTATTTTGTTGGGAGTGCCAATTTTGCCATGGTAGAAAATATTGCCTATCCCCTCTTGCAGGTGAGATGGCCATATAACATAATTAGAATCAATGAGCTGAATGTAGAAGTTTTTGAATGGGATTTTAGTGCTTCAAAAGATGCCATCAAGAAAGTGAAAAGAAAATCTGCAAGATGGGAAAAATATTTGCAAATTAATATCTGATAAGGGATTTGTATCCAGAATATATAAAAAAAAAGTCTTACAACTCAACAACAGAGATACACTTCAGTTTAAAAATGGGCAAAGGATTGGAATAGACATATGCTGAAAGAAAGTGTACAAATTCTTAATAAACTCATGAAAAGATGCTAGCAACATTAGGCATGAAGGAAATACAAATCCAAACCACAATGAGATACCATGTTACACACACTAGGACAGCTATAGTGAAAAAGACAATGTATTGTCAGGGATACAGAATAATTGGAACTCTTATACATTGCTGGTAGGAATGCCAAAACAAAACAAAATAAAGCAAAAAACAGTGCAGCACTTTGGAAAGCCTTTTGCCAGGTCCTAAAAAATACACACAGTAAAACAAACAAACAAACAAACAAACAAACAAACAAAAAAATGCATGCAGTCATTATATAACCCAACAATTCTACTCTGAAGTATATATTCCAGATAATTGAAAACCTATCCCCACATAAAAACTTGCATGTAGAGGAGCACCTGGGTGGCTCAGTCAGTTAAATGTCTGCCTTTGGCTCAGATCATGATCTCAGGGTCCTGGGATAGAGCCCCAAGTTGGGCTCTGTGCTCAGCGAGGAGTATGCTTCTTTCTCTCCCCCACCCCTCCCTGAAGCTTGTGTGTGTGCGCGCGCTCTCTCTCTCAATAAATAAATAATAAATAAATAATAAATAAATAAATAAATAAATAATAAATAATAAATAAATAAAACTTAAAAAAAACCCGACAAAGCCCTTGTACAAAAATGCTCAGGACAGTATGTTTTGTAACTATCCTGCAGAAGCAGATAGACCCACACCCAAAATTAGGTTCAAATTTGAGACTAATGATGCCACACACACAACCACCAAAAGAGTAAGGGTTTACTACTAACATGAGCTTTCAGGGGAGAAAAGAGTGGCTCCCAATAGGTTTAAAATGACTTGAAAGAGCAGGGAAAGGTGACTGGCTGATGGTTTTCACAGTGATTAAGGGGCAGATTTGAGATGAGGATTTCTGTCAATGGTTTAATCGTCCCATTGGTGCCAAAGGAATGAACATCTGTGATTTCTTATCAGCTTTTGCAAATGTGGAACAGAAGCGGTAAAGGGAAAGGTAATCCTAAAAGTTGTCAGCAATCAAACATCAAGAATTGAGTTATAATCTTTATTATATATAGTAGTGTTCATAATTGCCAAAAAATGGAAACAACCCAAATCTTCATTAATGAATGGATAGACAAAATATGGCATATTCATAGAATAGACTATTATTTGTCAAAAAAGGAATGGAAGAGGATCCCTGGGTGGCTCAGGAGTTTAGCACCTGCCTTCAGCCCAGGGTGTGATCCTGGAGACCCCGGATCGTGTCCCACGTCAGGCTCCCTGCATGGAACCTGCTTCTCTCTCTGCCTGTGTTTCTGCCTCTCTCTCTGTGTGTCGCTCATGAATAAATAAATAAAAAATCTTAAAAAAAAAAAGAATGGAATACTGATAAATGCTACAACATGAAATCATTATTCTAAGTGAAAAAAGCCAGTCACACATTAAAAAAAAAAATGACTGCATTTATGTGAAAGGCTAGTAAAAAGCAGCTCTAGAGACAGAAAGTGGATAAACATTTCTCCTCTTCTCCCTCTCTCTCTGCCCCTCCATGCACTTTCTCTCTCTTTCTCTTTCAAATAAAGAAATAAATCTTTTTTTTTAAGATTTTATTTATTTATTCATGAGAGACACAGAGAAAGAGAGGCATAGACATAGGCAGAGGGAGAAGCCGGCCCCATGAAGGGAGCCCGATGTGGGACTCGATCCCAGAACTCCAGGATCACGCCCTGAGCAGATGTTCAACCACTGAGCCACCCAGGCATCCCTAAAGAAATAAATCTTAAAACAAAACATTTGCTTAGAGATGGGGGAAGGATTGGAGAGAAAGGAAGAGTGACTGATGATGAGCATGAGGTTTCTTTCTGGGTTTTGAAATGTTCTAAAAAGACTACATTTTTAATAACTGTTGTGTCATTAATCAAGCTCTCAGTTTAGGTAAACTTTCTATTCCTCATTATTACTTTTGAAAATGTGAAAGTGCTCTTTTCATCATTTTATTGTTGTGATGACAATATATGTAAAATTTATTTGAAAAAATGTAAAGGATTTTTATGATTATTTGCATTTTTAGATTCTGTAAATTCATGATTGCTAGAGCTCTTTTCAGAGTCCGTTTCTACTATATACCAGTTACTGGCTATGTACTTTACATATGTTATCTTCCTAAGGCCTCACAACAACCTTGTAAAATCAAGTCATTATGTTTTTATAGCTAAAAGGATTGACAGTTGGGGAGGTTAACTATTCAAGATGGTATTGAAACCCTAACCAATCTAAAGTCCATACTTTTTCATATATCACACTGCTTCTTTTTTTTTTTCTTTTTATCACACTGCTTCTTACCCAAAGGTTAATAGAGTATTTTTTTCAGACTTTCCTTCATCTACAAACAAGCAAATCTCAAAATGTGGCATATGATTGCTCTGAGTGAAATATGTGATTTATAAATAGCTTCATTAAATGGCCCATCAACAAGTTATTTAGATTTTTATACTGCTGGATTTCATATTTTATCTGTTTTTAATTCACACCAAATGAAAACATGACTTTGATGGCCCCTGTAAAACATGTCATGTGCAAAAATGGAATGGGAGAGCAACCTGAAATGAATTTACTTTGGGGGATTTTATGAACCATCAACTCAGCTTTCAGTTCACTCACCATAAGAGATGGATGTGAAAGGTAAAAAAATAAGAACTTCTATTGGTTCATTCTGACATAATGTGTAGGCAAATACAGGGCTAATAGTATAGCAAATTTCATAGAAACTCAAATAGTATAGAAAGCAGGTTTGATGCTTAGGCATGAATCTTTTAGATGTTTAGCAAATATTGAATTAAACATAAAATAATTGCAAACTCATAATAACTGGTTATTAAAGAAAAATTAAGAATATTTGAAAAATATCACCCTATGTGAATAAATAATAAATCAAAATATCTTTTGACTTCAATCTCAAAGTAGGTCAGAAACACATTTGGAGTGATACAACATGAATGTTCCAATGGTGTCTAAAAAAATTCTTTCTACTTTATGAATTAACTGTTAAACACATTAATTGAGAGCAATTATAAATAAAATAAATTCAAGGCATTTGAAATTTTCTTAAATTTTAGGTGGCAATGTGATATAATGTTAAGTGCTTTGGGGTCAGAGGACCTCTATTTGCACCCCAGCTCTCTCCCTTTCTTATGGTGCAACCTGGACAAGCTGTCTAATATCTCTGAGCCTTAGTCTAAGGGTGAAATGGGAAAAATAATATGCATCTTGAATGGATTTAATGCAGACTAAATCGGCATTGTATGTAAGGCTTTTTGAATAGCGTATGGCATAGGGTAAGCACTCGATATATGGAAGATCTAGCAGTATAAATTGAATAGTCAAATCTTCACAGTGAAAAATGAAATTGAAATATTGACAAGTCGGTAAACTGGGTCTGTGTAGGTAACCAAATATGATCATTCAGAATGAAAATACATTTTGGCTTATGTATTTTCAGGAAAAATCTTTTCCTTGAGTGCTTTCTTTCCTGCCTGAAGAAATTGTACATTCACTTCATATTTCAGACACAGAAAACGAAAAATTAACTGCTTTTTATAATTATATAAACTGAGGCCAAAAGTCCTTTTTTCCTAAATGATCTGTTTCAACTGCTAACCCAACTAGAATTTACTGGATATTAGCTATTTTTATCAATCTGTTTAAACAAGGTGTGATTAAAAATAATATTTCATAACTCCTTAAGTCTCCACAATTTATTTTAAATAGTATATTGTATTTGGGTTGGAGAAATTTGGGAGAATTAAATTATATGAATAAGAAACTATATTGGAGCTTCTAGTAAAGTAAAAGGAATATGTAGGTTGATTTAGAAAAGCATAACTAGAAAACTAGTGAAAAACCAGTAAAATCATCCTTTTATCAATTTAGCTAAAACTGCCTTATGTTATAACCCATTACGTTCAAGTTCTTAAAAGAAAAAAATTTAACAGAAAATTGCACTCATTGGATTTGTATTGCCACATTATACAGTTTGAAGGAAGAAAATTAAGTATTAAATATTCTTCCAATGAACCAGAAAGTAAGCTTTTGGATTGATATGATTATACGTATCCATTAATATCTCTAAGGTGTATGTCTAGGAATGGCAGATTGAAATTAAAATAATATCTTGATTCGGACAAATTCAGTGAGATCAGTTATCTTGATTTTCAATTATCAGAACAACCAAAAAGAGCAATAGGCTTAGAAGACACGTGTATACCATAATATATAACAATTTCATAACTTTCATTTAAAGATTTTCCTGAAAGTTGAAAAAGATCTGTATGCTAAAAGTCCAAAATCAAGGTGTTTGCAGGGCATTGCTCTTTCTGGTGACTGAAGGGGAGAATACTTTGCTTCTTACAGCTTCTGGTATTTGCCAGCAATTCTTGGTGTTCCTGGACTTCTTTTTTTTTTTTTTTTTTTTAAAGATTTTTTATTTATTTACTCATGAGAGACAGAGAGAGGCAGAGATACAGGCAGAGGGAGAGGCAGGCTCCATGCAGGAAGCCCTATGTGGGACTCGATCCCTGGTCTCCAGGATCACTCCTGGGCTGAAGGTGGCACTAAACCCCTGAGCCATCCAGGCTGCCCCTGTTCTTTGACTTCTAAGTGTCATTCCAGACAGGTGGCTATCTTCTCCCTGTGTGTCATCTTTCCTCTGTTCATGTCTGTCTCTGTGTCCAAATATTCCCTTTTTATAAGGATACCAGTCAAAATGCATTATGGTCCATCTTAAAGATCTATTTTTAATTTGGCTATTTTGTTAAGACCCTATTTCCAAATAAGTTCACATTTTCAGGAATTGCATATTAGGACATCAAAGCATCTTTTATGAGGAAGGGAACAATTCAACCCTTAACAACTAGGATGAAAATGGGTACCCAAATCTTTTAATAGCAAGGAACTGGATCTTGCCAATGAGGCAGATCTTCATAAAGCTTCTTAATAAGAGCCCAATCAACCTCTTGATTTCAGCCTTGTTACACCTAGAGTAGAGAAACCATCCAAGCCAACCCAGATCCTGAACTACAGAACTATAAGAAAATAAATTTGTGTTGTTTTGAGTTTGTGGTCATTTGTTACAGCAACAATAGAAAACTGCTATGGTAGTTTGGTTTTTTTCCTTTTTATTGCTGAGTAGCCTTCCTTTTTTTTTTTTTTTTTTTTAAGTAGCCTTTCTTTTTATGGATATACCCCAATTTTATCTATTTGCTTGCTAATCAACACTGGGTTATTTTTAATGCTTAAGGTATTACCAAAAATAGGCTGCTATACTCATTTATATAAAGGCCTTTGTGTAGACATATGTTTTCATTTTGAGGAATAAAGACAGTGTAAACTTTATTGTTTTAGAAATTGCTAAACACTTTTTCAAAATAATGTTAGCATTTCACATTGCAAATGACCAGATGAGATTTCTAGTTACCTTGTATCATAACCAATACATGGTATTGTCAATCTATTTTAGTCATTCTTATGTATACATATTAATAGTATCTTGTAGTTTAAATTATTTCTTTGAAAGCTAGTGAGCATCTTTGCATGTACTTGTTGGCTTTCCATGTATCTTCATATTAAAAGTATCTGTTCAAATTTTTGACAATTAAAAAATATTGTCTTCTTAAAATTGACTTTTAATCCTTATAGATTCCAGATATGAGTCTTCTATCAACATGTATAGGTATATATCATATGTATAGATCTATATGTATTAAGATTAAGATCTACATCTTAAATATCTATATCTATAGATATACCTATCATATATATCTGATAGTATATCATATACAATACACATATTTGGCAAATGTTTCTTCCCAGTCTGTCACTTGCTTTTCATTTTTTTAAAAGATTTTATTTATTTATTCATGAGAGACACAGAGAGAAAGAGAGAGAGAGGCAGAGACACAGGCTGAGGGAGAAGCAGGCTCCACGCAGGGAGCCCAGCAGGAACTCGATCCTGGGTCTCCAGGATTACGCCCCGGCAGAAGGCGACACTAAACCCCTGAACTACCCAGGCTGCCCAACTTTTTCATTTTTTTGTACTAACTTTAGAAGACCAGAAAGACTTAATATTTATGAAGTAGAACTGATCAGTTTTTTAATTAGTATAAGATATATTAGACTCCCAATTTGTTCACCTTCCAAAATTATTTTATTCTAGATCTTTGTATTTCCTGTAAGTTTTAGAATATATTTCTCAATTTCTAAAATAAACTTGAGATTTTCATTTGGGTTGTATTGTATTGTACAATACAACAGTCAGGGTTCTCCAGAGAAATAGAACCAGTAGGATATAAATATTGATATAGATATAAGCATATATAGAATTAGCTTAGATGATTATGGAGTCTGAGAAGTCCCAAAACCTGCAGTAGGAAAGCCATATATTCAGGAGAGCTGATGATGTTAGTTGCCGTCCAAGTCAAAATGCAGGAGAAGAGCAGTACCCCACTGCGGACCAACAGACAAAGAGAGCAAGTTTCTGTCTTGCTGAGCCTTTTATTCTATTTAGGCTTTCAAAGGCTTAAATGAGGCCTACCCACACTGGGGAAGGTAATCTGTTTTATACAGTCTACCAATTCAGAAGTTAGTATCATTCAAAAATACTCTCACAGACACACCCAGAAGAATATTAGCAAATATCTGGGTACTTTATGGCCCAGTCAAGTTGACACACAAAATTAACCATCACATTATCTGTAGATAAATTTTGGTAAAATAAAACTTTTATCAGTATTTATTCTCCTCATTCCTAAGTATAATGTATTTGTTTTAAGGTTTCCTGATACTTATTTTTAAAATGTTTTGTAGTTTGCATTGGAACATATCTTCTGCATATTTTGTTAAATATATCCCTAAGTACTGAATATTTTTGGATATTTTTGTAAAAAGCATGGATTTTTAACTTTAAATTTCTAATTATTCTTTGCTAATGTATAGAACCAAAACTGGTTTTTGTATATTTTGTGTATTCAGTGAGCTGGATATTAAACTCATTTATTAGTTTAATAGCTTTTTTGTAAATTCTCTAGGAATTTCGAAGCAGATCAGTAAGTGATCAACAAATAGAGCCATTAATACTAGGTTTATGCCATTTTTAATCATGTTCAATTGGGGAGTGTGTGTAGGCAAAAAAACAGAGACTTGCAAATGTCAACTGCTTCATTCCTTTTTTTAAAAAATTTATTTATTCATGATAGACATAGAGAGAGAGAGAGAGGCAGAGACACAGGCAGAGGAAGATGCAGGCTCCATGCAGGGAGCCAGACGTGGGGACTCCCTCCCAGGACTCCAGAATCGCTCCCTGGGCCAAAGGCAGGCACCAAACCGCTGAGTCACCCAGGGATCCCCTGCTTCATTCCTTTTTTTCAAGTGTTGGTACTTTTCTAATTTCTGTCTGCTTTTAATGGTTTTCCAAGTTCTTTAAATGGTTATGTGTGTGTGTGCACATGTGTGTTTAAGATTTTATAATATTTTCTTCAGTTTATTGCTTTACTTTGGTCAAATTTATCAAATTTTTCATTCATGCATATTTTACTTCGCTTTTAATGCTTGGAATATGAATGTTAATAAACATTCATATATACTTTTCTAGTTTTTTATATTTTATTTCTTTTTTTTAAATTTTTATTTATGATAGTCACAGAGAGAGAGAGAGAGGTAGAGACACAGGCAGAGGGAGAAGCAGGCTCCATGCACCGGGAGCCTGACGTGGGATTCGATCCCAGGTCTCCAGGATCGTGCCCTGGGCCAAAGGCAGGCGCCAAACCACTGCGCCACCCAGGGATCCCTATTTTATTTCTTTTAAAGAGTTGACTTGCAACTTGTCTAAAATTTAATTTGTTGTTTCCTGGCATACTGAATTTTTTTCATTCTGAGATTGCAGATCATCAAATAGGCTTTTCTTGATCAGTTCCTCTGTTGTTCGAGGTTCTTTTTACCTCATTGCCTGTGTATTTCCTTCTAAATACTTCTTTTTTTCTTAAAGATTTTATTTATTTATTCATGAGAGACACAGAGGAAGAGGCAGAGACACAAGCAGAGGGAGAAGCAGGCTCTTCTCAGGGAGCCTGATGTGGGACTCCATCCCTGAACTCCAGGATCAGGCCCTGAGCCGAAAGCAGAGCTCAACCGCTGAGCCATCCAGGAATCTCATCCTTATAAAAACTTTTTTATATCCAGATATGTTTGATTATTTGTCTCTTGACTTAAACAGTGTCTGTCTCCCTTTATTAGAATATAAGTTCAATGAAGGTAAGGACATTTTATGCCTTACTTCCCTCTGCATTCTTGAATATAGCCTTATAATTATCCTGTATATAGTAGAAACTCAAATATATTAGTTCAATGAAAGATGTATTGTACCATTTATTATTGCTTCATTTTTTTTCATTATGTAGGAGTATAAGATTCTTTTCATTTTCAAAAGTTCACTTTTCTTAGATTATTACTCGACTACTTTATAATCAACTACTTTGTCAATTTTTCAAAATAATGATAATTGTATTTAAATTGCCAAATCATCTTAAAAATAAAAACGTCTGAAGTGAGACTTAGAGATACATCTAGAAGAAAATGTACTTCCATTAATGCTTATCAAGAGATTAAAAACATTTTTTTAGGTGACATTGTCCTGAAACAACCACCATTAGTTTTTCTCACCTTAGAATTCAGTCCTTTTTATTATTTCTTGTTCTGTTAGATCTTGGTTTAGCACTATCCTTTCACAATATCATCTACTTTTGGACTAAAAAGAATTCTGGGAAATCCGATTCATTTCGTGTTGCTATCTCACTATGATCCACTTATGGTAATAATGTCAGTTTACACTGGAATCCCAATAAGCAAGATTCTACTCATTGTAGTACAGTTAAGAATACATGGTCAGGACTTTCTGTCAAGGCTCCGAAATTGTCCTTCTTTGTTGAAAACCCAATTTCTTGCCAAATTCTTATAGCACAGCCTTGAGATAAGCATGCAGGGGATTGCAGATAATATTAAATAGTCAAGCTAATTTTTTGTAGTAACTATCAACATCAGAATCAAGAAATAGTCAGAGGCGTGTGGTGGCTCAGTCAGTTAAGCATTTGCCTTTGGCTCAGGTCATAATCCCAGGGTCCTGGGATGAAGCCCCATGGTAGGGTCCCTGCTCAGTGGGAACTCTGCTTCTCTCTTTCCCTCTGCCTCTCCCCCTGCTTGTACTCTGCTCCCCCTGCTTGTATTCTCTTGGGCTCTCACTCTCTCTTTCTCAAATAAATAAATAAAATCTTTAAAAAAATAATGGAAGAGTAAATACTTTCTACTGGGATTTAATACATCCAATTTAATAAAAATTTGATCAGTGATTCCCCTATGAAGAAAAACATTATGAAGAGTAGAGATATTGAAGAATCTCCAGGGTCTTCCAATACATCCTGTAAATTGCATGTATTTATACTAATAAATATTTAGTTGTATAGAATTTTAATAATGAAATAAAAACTTGGAGATATTTATGACACATATGACATTGCTAGCCACATAATTCATAATCAACATGAAAAAGATGAACAACCTCAAAGACAGGTAAACAAAAGACATGCATATATGTCTACAAAGAAATTAATACAAATAGCATTGGTAAACTTCACTAGTAGTTTACAATGCTAACTAAAATACAATAAAATATCAATTGTTACATTGGAAAAGAAAGGATTGATTTTTGAAAAACATTGCAGTTTATAGAACAAGATAGTATTATTTATAGATGGGAATGCAAGTGGTTTCAATCATTCTGAGAGTAAGTTTGCAATATGCATTATAATGTTAAGTGGGTATAACATTTACCACAACAATTTCATTTCAAAGAATTTATCCTACAAATATTTGTACAATCACACACATGCACTCTCTCTCACACACACACACAGGTGCTAATTATAACATTGTTTACAATTAAGAAAAGCCAGCAATCAAAAAACCATTGCTATGGACTGCTTAAATAAAAAATGATACATTCATACAGTGGAATATTAAGTAGATATTAAAGAGATGGAGAAAATTTTTGATTTAAGAAGACTCTAATTCTGCCATCACTTGAAACAATATGCAGCTTACAATTTTTGGACAAAACAAATATATGCTCACTTTCATGAGAAAAAAAAAAAAAAAAAGGACAACTCAAAAAGCAGACCCCAGAGGGCAGAGCTGGGAATCACTAGAAAAATTTTCCAGATCTTGAAACCTAATCCAGAAAAATACAACATATCCCCAGCTGGACTTCAGAACTTGTTTTGTTTTGTTTTTGTTTTCCCCTCTAGTTTTAATGGGAAATAATTGACATGCATCACTGTACAAGTTTAAGGCATACAGCATGATGGTTTGATTCATATGTATTATGAAATAACTACCACAATAGGTTCAGGTAATATCCATCTTACAGAGATACAATAAAGAGGAAAGAAGAGAAGGAAATTTACAAAGAAAACAAAATGTCCTCTAGTGATGAGAACCCTTAGCATTTCTCTCTTAACTTTTCTATATGTTATTCATCATCCTTGGTATTTATTTATCTTACAACTGGAAGTTTGCACCTGTTATGTTCTTTTTACATTCATCTCCCCTATTTTTGAACTGGAATTTCTATAACTATTCCTCCTTGTTCCCCTCACCCTACTCCCCCCCCCCCCCACCATATGTTAAGAGTGTCAGAGAATTTGTCTCTAATTTCACATGGCAACAGATGGAGGGGAATCGTTCCTCAGCAGTTGTCCTTAATGGATTAAATGAAGAAGCCTCATTGCACCTGGACCTGATTTAGATTTTGGACTTTGAATTGAGAGGCTGAGATTATGCACTTTGACCTGATGCTGTAATGGGATGAGGCTTTTGGGAAACTTGATGGGGCTAAATGTATTTTGCAATTGAGAAGGATGTGAGTTATTGTGGAGCAGAGGACAGACTGTAAATGACTAATAAAACATGTATTTGGTATGATGGTTGGATTTTATAAACTAACTTTAAACCCATAGAAAAGAGCTTCTATCATCTGTAATTTCATTTGGAAATATCATAACTGCATATAATTTTAGTGACTGAATATGTTACTTTGATTCAAAAAGACTTAAATTTTTCAGTCATTTAAAAATAATGTGCACTTTACAATTTATTTTGGGACAGATTAGACTGTCCTTAATAACACATTACTTATTAGAAATGCTTTTCTTACTGTTTGTGAAAATTCTGTCAGAGAAAAGAGGAAGAAAATGTAGAGGTTGTCAAATCTTGCAAAAATATTCTTCAATCTTTCCCAAGGAAATTCAAAGAATAGAAAAACAGGGATTACAAAGTAGGAGATGTTTTTCATACTAGTCTAAATTTTGCGCACTTATGAATCCATTCTTACTGCAGTGAGCATGCTGTGTGTACTACATGGCTTTTAAAAAATCTTTTTACTTGTTCACACTACAAAGAACATATTGCAAAAATGGCATTGCTTTATTTCAGCGTACATAGTTATTAATAATGTGTCACGATGCCCATGTTATTCAAGAAATCTCTGTGAAACCTGGCTTCATGCTGTCTATACTGTAAATGATTTAGTAATTCAGGCTATAGAGTAGCTGATAAAAAAATTGAATTTCTAGTCACATAAAATAGCATGTTAATATGTATTATTAAAACTAATTTATTCTTCTCAGATTGTTGATATTTATTTAAGCATAGGTGCCTAATATATGTGCTGACATGCAGCATATATGAATGAAAAAGTAAATGGTGGCCAATAAAAAGAAGTCAACAAAATGATTTCAAATTTGTAGACTAATGGGCTAAGCAAACAAAATATTCTGACCTATGGAACTGTTACTGAAAATTGTAACAGTCTAACAGTCTAATTATATTAAGGAAATAATTCTTCATGTAACACTAGAAATATTTGGTAAATTATTTCTAAGGGTAAAGGGAATCACTATGAAAAATTATTTCCATTATATCTTTACAATTAAAAATACCTTGGACTGAGTGCCTAACCTGTCTGGGTTCATCTTCAATGTACAATTTCTGTATAGATGTAATTATCTGATGTTCAAGTGAACATCTAGATGATCTAACTTGCCAGTGAAATATTTTTATCCACTTGGAGTACAAGTCACTATTTTTTTTTCTTTTCTAGAAAGCTGAATTCAGGAAAAATAAAAATATAGTCACAAAAAAATAAAACTGAAACAAGTCATAGATTGCAATCCTCCGCCACCACTTCAGACCATTTCAGTCCCCCTCCTGCACATACACTGAAGGAGGTTTCATACAAACTTTAATAAAATAGGAAATAAGATGAAGGATTAGTTGCTTTGCTGTTAAAATATGAAAGTTGGAAGAATAATGACTAGAGAGGAAGCCATGGCAATAATACCAGGTAAATGCATATAGCCTATTTTTGTTTGTTATTATAGATAAAAATATTAATAGGTTTTAATACAAAATTCAATGTTCCCTCAAAGTACCACATTTTTGTAATTGGTATTTAAATGATTTTAAAAGAAAAAAAAAAACTTCACCCTGCCTTTCACGGTTTTTCTCTCCCTTTCTTTCTCTCTCTCTCTCTCTCTCACACACACACACACACACACACACACACACACACACACACGAATCCATGTCAGCTAAACCAGTATATGAAAGGTAGAAAATGAGTGACAGTTAAAAATAAAAGTCTGTGTTACTCCAGGAATACTTAAAGTCAGAGTTTATTGCTTTCCTAAGGCCATTAGATTATAGAAATTTGGTTTGGAAACTTACCTCATAATCGACATTGGAAATCATTTAAAGTAACATCCATTTGTTCTTGTAATGCTAATAAATGCCTTATCAAAAATCTCTTGCTCTTTTCTGAAGTTAGATTTGGGGAAAAAAATCAGCTAACCAATTCCAAGGTTAAGATAAGTTAAAAATTAAACTATTTAAAAAATTTAAATTAAAAAATAGCAATTTTTATTGAAATATAATTGACATATGACATTGTTTACAGGTATACAGCATAATAATTCAGTATATGTATTGTATCTGAAATGATCATCATAATAAGTCTAACACCTATCACCACACATAGCTACCACCTTTAAGAGAAATTTTAAACTTACTTTCCTAACTTTCAAATACACAATACAGTATTATTAACAGATGGCTTAGATGTCAGATTGTCAATACATTGTTAAGAGAAGAAAATGAAGTGAAATATTTTTCTATGGGGCACCTGGGTGGCTCAGTCAGTTAAGTGAGCCTGCCTTCAGCTCAGGTCATGATCTCAGTGTCTTGGGATCCAGCCCTGTGTTGGGCTCTGTGCTCAGAAACTACTTTTCAGATCATTCAGCAGACAACGTGTTTTCCTCCCTTTTTTTTGAGAGAATATATGTAGGACTAACCACTGTAGACATGACAAGTATCCTCATTTGTATTTGGCTTGACACAGAAAGGCCTCATCAGAGGAAGGGATCTCTGGAGCTGGGAAGAAAGATACATTTCTATTATTTCTTGGATTTGTGCTCTGACCTTGCTCTGTAACTCAAGTTGGTAAAGATAATATATCAGTTATATCACTATACCTCTTAAAAATGGTTGCCAAACATGGTCTCAAGAGTAAGGGGTGTAGGGTAGTATTACCCATCTAGATGCTATACTTTTTTTTTTTTTTTTTTAAATTTATGATAGTCACACAGAGAGAGAGAGGCAGAAACACAGGCAGAGGGAAAAGCAGGCTCCATGTAGGGAGCCCGACGTGGGATTCGATTCCGGGTCTCCAGGATCGCGCCCTGGGCCAAAGGCAGGCGCCAAACCGCTGCGCCACCCAGGGATCCCGATGCTATACCTTTTATAATGCCTTTAAGACTGCAGGAGCTTCAAATCAAAATCAACTTTCTTTTCTTCTTCTTCTTTTTTTTTTTTTTTTTTTTAGCTTTGCTTCATTGTGATTTTGCTATTGTGATTTTATTACACATAAATATAGTCAAATACTGTTCTAATACTTCCAGTTGCTGTTGGTCATTTAGAGATATAGCTGCTGAATATTACTCCCTATGTGCATTTTTGAAAAGAATTTCTTGGACGCCTGGGTGGCTCAGTGGCTGAGCATCTGCTTTTGGCTCATCGTGATCCTCGGTCTGAGGATCAAGTCCCACATCAGGCTCTCCACAGGGAGCCTGCTTCTCCCTCTGCCTATGTCTCTGCCTCTCTCTCTGTATCTCTCATGAATAAATAAAAATCTTTAAAACAAAGAAAAGGAAAAGAATTTTCAACTCAGACATTTAAACTATATAATTACAAGAATTTTAATTAATCCATCATTATGTACATTACTATGGAAATACATATTCAGTGATTTAATTTTTATCACAATACAGTAATTATTTTAGGGAGTGTCAATGTAATTTTGCTTTCTCATCATGATATCATTATTTCTTTGTGGAAAAAGTTGAAAATTGAATTAACTAGAAAGAACACTCAGAATAGTAACCTATTTTTTCCACAACTCTTTTTTTTTCTTTTTTTTTTCTTTTGACGCCATGAGAATAAAAATATGGCTAACTTTATATAATTTCTTATACTAATACAGATAACAAAAGGCATTTTCTATTTTAAATCTATTAAGTATATATATTTCTAAATTAATATAAATTATACATTTATAAATTATTTTTACAATTATTTATAAATTAATATAAATATAAAAATATTTATAAATATATATAGTATTGATAACTTACTCTTTCAAACTAAATATCATGTTTTAAAATATGTAGCTGCTTATTATAAATAAAATTTTTATTATTATATTGCTCTGTGGGTTTATTTTAGACTTAGAAAAACAAAAAAATTAAATGATTTATCCCAATTTACATTTAATTGAGACAAGCTCACAGAACCCTCGTTTTATATCATGTGAGTGGAAGGTGTTGAGACACAAATATTTGCAATTCTATATAAATATATAAATCCATTAATCCCCCTAACTAAGTCTATTATCATCTCCTGCCCATACTATTGCAGTAGCCTTCTAAGAAGTCTTTTAGTGTCTATTTTTGCCTCCTATCTGTTTTGAAGCCAGGATGTTATGTACAAAATACAAATCTGGTCAAATCCCTTTTCTGCTTAAAATTCAACTATTGCTTTAGTTGAAATCCTATAAAATCATTCCAAAGTTCTCTGTAATAAGACCTGTCTTTGTCATCAATCTCATTTCTTGTAATCCTCTCTCCCCTTCTCCACTTGATCCAATTATTCCTGTGCTTCTTCCATTTCATCTTATGTTGAAGCTATGTCTCATCTCTACTACTTTTGGCCTATGGCTTCCTTATCTGAGTATAGTCTTTCCTAATTTTTTTTACCTGGTAAATTCTTCATACTTAAATTCCTTTTTTCTCAAGAACTTCTTAGTTCCCTTAGAAAGGAGATTAGAGGGCAGCCTGGGTGGCTTAGTGGTTTAGTACCACCTTCGGCCCAGGGCCTGATCCTGGAGACCCGGGATTGAGTCCTATGTTGAACTCCCTGCATGGGGTCTGCTTCCCCCTCTGCCTGTGTCTCTGCCTCTCTCTCTGTGTGTCTTTCAGGAATAAATAAATAAATAAAATCTTAAAAAAAAAAGTAGATTAGAATCTCTTGTTTTATGTACCAGTAGTGATCTTTTGTAATATTTATCAACAGACTTATTTAGTGTAAATTTCCTTTCAGATTTGTTTCTTGTGATATAATGAAGTTGAATATACTATACCTCATCCTTCTATTTGTTGACACACTTGTGTAAAGGAAACTTTTGATTCTTTTAAACAACTTCACATTTCAAGATTTGAAGAATCACCCTCTGTAGAAAATGGCTCAACCTTATAGTCTTAGCTCTTAGCTTCAAGATTCATCTTTTTCTTAAGGATTGTTCATTAATTTCACTCCTGGAGGAACACATTAAGGAATCTTCCAAAATGTATAATAAAACTAAAGCCAGGTCCTCCTATGTTGTCAGTGGAAAGATAATCTCTAATTTTAAGAGGATTGTGGGAAGAGGCGTGGTTAGACTTGATAGCTCATTTATGCAGCGAGAGATGAATTGACATCTCTTCCTTCAGAAATTCCTTCTAATTACCTCAGGCTTTTGGAACTGGGAAAGCTTAAATCGTTTCATTCACATGCACTTGTTTTCCATAATGTATACTTATGAGAAACCTGTTTTCATAAAAATAATTCATTCTTATCCAGATTCAATGATTTAAAGAATTAGTGTGTTATGTGTGCAGCAGAATAACTTCGAGCTGAGAACTTTATGTAAAAGCACAAAATAGCCTGAAAAAAAATTTAAAGAGTTTTACTGATTAAAGCTTCTGTGTGTGTGTGTGTGTGTGTGTGTGTTTACGATTGTAGCCCTAATATCTTTGCCTTATCTCTTTCCCTATTGCTATCCCTGAAGCACATATACAGAGATTTATAGACATCTAGGAGAGATTTGGCTGTCACACAGCCTAGGGATGGTTAAGTTCAGGCATAGATGTCACCATTGACCCATCCCATGATTAAAGTAGATGTTTTAATAATACTTAACATTCTTACCTTCTGAGCTATAAGGTCACATAAACTGATTAATTTTCAGTGTGTACTTCTGTAGTAACTTCCATCAATTCAGAATTGTTCCATAAGGAAAAACCTATTTGCCATCTCTCATTAGTATAAGCTTACTCATTTTACAGCAAGTGGAGCAATGGCAGAGTGATGTTAATTTACTTGCTCAAAACCATGCTAAAAGTAATGGAATTAGACACAAGAATCTCTCTGTTGTCCTCAGTTCTCCTACAGTGAGTTCTCTACTTTTTTATGCCTTTAGGAAAAACTTTCTCAAATATTATTGTTTTAAGGGGATAGTGGAATTCACTTTGTAATATTTTATAAATATCTTTTAAGGTGTGTGTGTGTGTATTTGTGTGTACAAGACATAGACATCTTCAATATTTACATATTAACTCATGGAAGATAATTCAAAACAATACTGGACCAGATTGTTTTTTCTATTTCACGTAGAAAATATATATCTATGGAGGAGTTAAGATGGTTGAGAAGTAGGGGAACTCTAAGCTTGTCTTATCCCTTGAACACAGATGGATAGTATTAAATCATTCTAAACACCCAAGAAACCAAACGGACTTCAGACAGAACAAAAGCTACAAGTCTGCAAGTAAAAAAATGACCATCTTTTGGGAAATAGGTGCAAAGAGTTGTTTAGGGAAATATAACAAAATCTTGTTATATGGTAACAAGGGGCTATGGTAGGGAGTGAGCCCTGTGTACAGAGGCTACGGCAAAGTATTATAAGCAGCAGAGTGCAATATCTGATTTTAGAAGTCTGCTACTGTGGGGGACATGCCTGGCTTAAATGTGCTCAAGTGGCAAAGTGGGGCAGAATTCCAGGAGTGACACATGGTCTGAGGATCCTCTGGTCACAAGAAGAATGGGTGGCGCCAAAATGCTGCACTGTACCAGGCATAGTAACTGGTTAAGAGCAGCAAGTCTCAGAGCTGACTTTCTGCTATGTTTTGGCATAAACTCCAAACCTCTGGATAGTCATGTGACCACTTTCCTGGGACAGGCTGGTAAACAACAAAAAGTGTGACAAGACCTGCCCCCAGAGGATTAGTGTGGGTTCAACCATGGGAGTCCCTGAAATTTTGAGCTTTAAAATTCAGTGGGGAACTTGAAATTAAAAAAAAAAAAAAACAAAAAACAAACAAACAAAAAAACAAAACTTGGACACAGGCAGGGTGAACACAGGGTACTGACAGAAACCAGGGACACAAGAGAGGTGATTGATTGCTCTTCTGTGAAGGCTCACTAAAGAGTAAAGGGTGCTAACTTTCAGCTCTAAGCCTAGAGAACAGGGCACATATTGATCCTGTCCATCAGTGCTAAAAGCCTTCAAGGAGCAAAACAGTGTCACCCAGTGGAAGCCAGAGCTGCTTACACCAAGCCCCACCCCTCTGCGCCCTGGAGACACATTTCCATTACAGCAAGTCCATCTGAGAATTAGCACAACAGGCCCCACCCCCAGAAGACCAACAAGTCCACTGGTCATAGAATGCTGCAAAGCTTCAGCTCTAAGGGAAACAGGATCTAGCTTCCTTTTCAATTTTTATTTTTTTTATTATTTTTAAATTCCTTTTTTATTATTTAAATTTTTAAATTTTTATATACATGTATATACACTATTTTTTTGGTTTATTTTAATTTAACTTAACTTTTAAAATTTTTGGATCTAGGTTCTTTAACAAACATACCCAGGATCTCATTTCGTTTTGTTTTTCTTTCTTCTTTTCTTTTATTTTCTGGACAAAATGATGAGACAGAAAAATTCACCCCAAAAGAAAGATCAGGAAGTAGAGCTCATTGTCAGGGATTTAATCAATATAAGTAAGATGTCTGACATAGAATTTAAAACAATGATTATAAGGACATAAGCTGTGCTTGAAAAAAACATAGGAGACACTAGCTAATCCCTTCATTAAGGTCTAGTTAGGCTGAAATTAAAAAATGCTGTAACTGAGATGCAAACCCAAATGAATTCCATAAAAATGAGGAGGAAGGAAGCAGAGGAACAAATCTGTGATGTAGAAGATAAAATTATGAAAAATAATGAAGCTGAAGAGGGAAAGAAAGGTAATGGATCATGAAGATAGACTTAGGGAACTCAGTGACTTATTAAAATGTAATAACATTTGTATCATAGGAATTCCCAAAGATGAAGAGAAAAAGGGGCAGAAAGTTTATTTGAACAAATAATAGCTGAAAACTTTCCTAATCTGGGGAAGGACATGACATCAAAATCTGATAAGCACAGAGAACTCCCATTAAATTAAAAAAAGGCAACCATCACCAAGGCATATTCATAGCTAAATTCACAAAATACGCAGATAAGAAAAGAATCTTGAAAGCAGCAAGGGAAAAAAGTCTTTACCCTACAAAGGAATACAAAACAGGTATGCAGTGGATCTTTCCACAGAAATCTGGCAGGCAGAAGAGAGTGGCAGGATATATTCAATGTGCTGATTAATATGCAGTCTAGAGTTCTTTTTCCAGCAAGGCTGTAATTCAGAATAGAAGGAGACCAAAAGAGTTTCCCTGAAAAACAAAAACCAAAGAAATTTGTGACTGCTACAACAGCCCTGAAATAAATTTTAAGGGGGATTCTTTGAGTGGAAAAAAGAAAAGACCAAAAGTGACAAGACTAGAACGTACCAGAGAACATCACCAGCAACACCAACTCTACAGGTAACACAACTGTGCTAAATTCATATCTTTTAAAAAACACTCTGAATGTAAATGAACTAAATTATCCAATAAAAAGACAGTATCAGAATGGATTAAAACACACACACACACACACACACACACACACACACACCAAGATCCATCTATATGCTGCCTACAAGAGACTCATTTTAGACCTAAAGACACCTGCAGATTGAAAATGAGGAGATAGAGAACCATCTATCATGCAAATGAACATCAGAAGAAAGCCAGAGTAGCCATAGTTATATCAGACAAACTAGATTTTAAAACAAAGAGTGTAATGAGATGAAGAAGGGCATTGTATCACAATTAAGGGGTTTATCCATCAAGAAGATCTAACAATTGTAAATATTTATACCCTCACTTGGGAGAACCTAACTATATAAATCAATTATTAATAAATGTAAAGAAACTCATAGGTAATAATGCAATGATAGTAGGGGATTTTAACACCCCATTTACAGCAATGGACAGATCATCTAAACAGAAAAGGAAACAGTGGCTTTGAATGACACACTGGACTGGATATAACAGATATATTCAAAACATTCCTTCCTAAAAGCAGCAGAATTCACATTCTTTCAAGTGCACATGGAACATTCTCCAGAATAGATCACATACTAGCTCACAAATCAGCCTTCATAAGTACAAAAAAATTGAGATTATACCATGTATTTTTCAGACCATAATGTTATGAAACTTGAAACCAATGACAAGAAAAAAATTGGAAAGACCTTAAATATGTGGAAGTTAAAGAACACTCCACTAAAGAATGGATAGGTTAACCAGGAAATTAAAGAAGAAATAAAAACAAATACATGGAAAGAAATGAAAATGAAAACACAACAGTTCAAAACCTTTGTGATGAAGAAATTTAAAAAAATACATGGAAAGAAATGAAAATGAAAACACAACAGTTCAAAACCTTTGTGATGCCGCAAAGGCAGTCCTAAGAGGAAAGTACATTGCAATACAATATACTTTAAGCAAGAACAATCTCAAATATACAACCTAACTTTACACCTAAAGGAGCCAGGAAAGGAACAGCAAGTAATGACTAAAACCAGCAGACGAAGGAAAAAACTAAATATTAGAGCAGAAATAGGCAATATAGAAACAAAGAAAAAATAACAGTAGAACAGATCAACAAAACTAAAAGCTGATTCTTTGAAAGAATTAATAAAATTGATAAACCCCTAGCCAGACTTATCAAAAAGACAGAATAAAGGACCCAAATAGATAAAATCATGAATGAAAGAGGAGAGATCACAACTAATGCCACAGAAGTATAGATTATAAGAGAATATTATGAATATTATGAAAATTATATGCCAATGGCTGGGCAATCTGGAAGAAATGGACAAATTCCTAGAAACTTACACATCAGCAAAACTGAAACAGTAAGAAATACAAAATTTAAAGAGACCCATAACCAGCAAATAAATTGAATAAGTAATCTAAAATCTCTCAACAAATAAAAGTCCTGGATAGATAGGTTCCAGAACTCTGAAGAATTCTACCAGACACTTAAACAAGAGTTAGTATCTACTTTTCTCAAACTGTTCCAAAAAATAGAAATGGAAGGAAAATGTTCAAGTTCATTCTATGAAGCCAGCATTACCTTGATTCCAGAACCAAAGACCTCACTTAAAAGAAGACTTACAGCCCAATATCCCTGATAAACATGGATGCAAAAATTCTCAATAAAATACTAGCAAATCAAATTCAACAGTACATAGAAAGAATTATTCACGATGATCAAGGGGGATTTATTCCTGGGCTGCAGGGTTGGTTCAATATTCACAAATCAATTAATGTGATACACACCACATTAATAAAAGAAAGGATAAGAATCATATGATCCTCTGAATAGATACAGAAAAAGCATTTGACAAAATACAGCATGCTTTCTTTATAAAAACCCTCAACAAAGTAGGGATAGAAGGAACATATCTTAATATAATAAAAGCCATAGATAAAACACCCACAGCTAATATCATCCTCAATGGGAAAAAACTGAGAGCCTTTCACTTATGGTCAGGAACAACACAAGGATGTCCACCCTCACCATTAATATTTAACATAGTACTGGAAGTCTTAGCTTTAGCAATCAGACAACAAAAAAAGTAAAAGGTACTCGGATCCACAAGAAAGAAGTGAAACTTTCACCGTTCTCAGATGACATGATACTCTAGGAAACTCCAAAGACTCCAGCTAAAAATTGCTAGAAGTAATACAGGAATTCAGCAAAGTCACAGGATATAATATTAATGTGCAAAAATCTGTTGCATTTCGGTATACCAATAGTGAAGCAGCAGAAAAAGAAATCAAAGAATTGATCCCATTTTGCAATTGCACCAAAAACCTAGGAATAAATCTAAATAAAGAAGTAAAATATCTATATTCTGAAATCTATAGAACACTTATGAAATAAATTGAAGGGACACAAAGAAATGGAAAAGAATTCCATTAAAATACCACCAGCATTTTTCACAGAACTAAAACAATTGTAAAATTCATATGGAACCACAAAAGACTCTGATTAGCCAGCCAAAGCAATCTTAAAAAAGAAAAACAAAATTGGAAAGATCATGATTCTAGATTTCAAGTTATATTACAAAGCTGTTTCATCAAGACAGTACAGTACTGGCACAAAAATAGACACATAGATCAATGGAACAGAATAGAAAACTCAGAAATGAACCCAAAACTATATGGTCAACTAATCTATGACAAAGCCGGAAAGAATTTCCAAAGGAGAAAGTATAGTATCCTCAATAAATGGTGCTGGGAAAACTAGACAGTAACATGGAAAGAATGAAACTGGACCACTTCTTTACACCACAGACAAAAATAGATTCAAAATGGATGAAAGACCTAAATGTGAGGTAGGAAATCATCAAAATCCTAGAGGAGAACACAGATAGTAACCTCTTTGACCTCAGCTATAGCAACTTCTTTCTAGATATGTCTCCTGAAGCAAGGGAAACAAAAGCAAAAAGGAACTACTGGGACCTCATCAAGATAAAAATCTTCTGCACAGTGAAGAAAACAATCAACAATACTAAAAGGTGCCAACAGAATTGGAGAAGATATTTACAAATAACATATCTGATAAAAGGTTAGTATTTAAAACCTACAAAGAACTTATCAAACTCAACACCCAAAAAACCAAATAATCCACTTTAAAAATGGGCAGAAGACATGAATAGATACTTTCCCCCCAAGAGACATCCAGATTGCTAGCAGACACATAAAAAGAGGCCCAACATCACTCATCCTCAGGGAAATACAAATCAAACTCCAATGAGATAACACCTCTCACCTGTCAGAATGGCTAAAACTAACACAGGAAACCACAGATGTTGGTGAGGATGTGGTGAAATAGGAACCCCCTTGCTCTGTGGTTGGAATGCAAACTGGTGGAGCCACTCTAGAGAACAGTATGAAGGTTCCTAAAAAACTAAAAATAGAACTACCTTTCAGTCCAGAATCACACTAGGTGTTTACCCAAAGGATACCAAAATATAGATTTGAAGGGGTACATGCACCCCAATATTTATAGCAGCATTATCAACAATAGCCAAAATATGTGGAAAGCCAAAAAATCCATCAACTGATGAATGGAAAACAAGATGTGGTGTATATATACAAGGGAATATTATTCAGCCATCAAAAAAGAAATCTTGCCATTTGCAATGACATGGGTGAAGCTAGAATGTGTTATACTAAGAGAAATAAAACAATCATAGTAAGACAAATACCATATGATTTCACTCATATGTGGAATTTAAGGAACAAAATAGATGATGGGAAGGGGCAAAAAGGAGAAGGGAAACAAATCATAAGATACTGTTAAGGACAGAGAACAAACTAAGTGTTGATGGAGGGAGGTGGATGATAGATGGGCTAGATGGGTGATGAGTATTAAAGAGAGCACTTATTGTGATGAGCACTGGGTATTGTAGTAATTAATGAATCATTGAATTCTATTCCTGAAACCAATATTGAACTTGTATGTTAACTAAAAGTTAAATAAAAATTATATATATATATATACATCCAGTTTAGTATACACTGAGTAGTACTTTCTTTATTTTTAAGGAATAGAAGGCTAAGAAAATACATGAACAAATTACAATATAATCCCTTTGTCCTCATCTGTTAACTTTTCCTGAGAGATCCTGCTTTATAAATGTGTTGCTTTATAAATGTGCTTTATAAATGTGTTGCTCCATTATCAATTTGCTGAATTTTATTAGAATTGCAATACTAAAGAGAAGCATGTGACATTAGGGTCAGAAAAAGGAAAGAGGATGGAATTTCAGGGGAATGATTTGTTCTTGTGAAGGTCTAAACTTGAAAGCATTGAAAAGCTCTCATTTTACAAAATGATTCTAAGCCAAAACAGTACATTTTCTGTTTCATTTCCTAAAGGCTTTGACAGAAATTTAAAGACTTACAGCTCTCACTGAACTTTACCTTGGTCTTTAAATGTAATGTCCTAATGTGAATAATCTTGGGAACATAAATATGTTGACAGTTTAATGCTCTGACATTTTATTCTCATTGTCTGATTTTATTTTCTTCTTTTCCACTGATGCTTGAGCATAATTACAAGCACTGCTTTAGAAAGGCATTATTCAAAACCCACAAAAGGCTATTTTACATTAGGGAATTAAAAAGTCATTCACTTTGGAACACAGGGAAAAAAACTTTGATTTTTAAATGTTTCTCCTAAAGCCCCCATCACATTTAAGAAAAGGATTTCTGTAGGGAATGTTTGGCAAATTCTCACATAAAATATCTACAGAACCAACCAGTTCCTGCTATTTGCTAGGGCATTCAGTAGCATAAGACTTTAGTACAAAGTTTACTTAAAAACTTATATAAGGAGTGAAAAAGGTAGATTTTGAGTATTCACAGGGTAACAGTACATCAATGATTGGATGAATAGCTTGACTATCAGCTTTTGAAATAATTATGTTTAGTAAATAGAATACATAAATAACTCATCAGTAACTTTGTGATGTAGCAATGCATACAGAAATGCTAATACAGTGAGTTTGGGCATAAAAAGTTATTTTTTTTCTTCAAGAAGTCTCTATGCTATTTGGAAAATTATAATAAATATATTACACTATCAGTAGCATCCTTATAGAGTTGTTTTTTGTTTTTTGTTTTTGTTTTTTGCAATGATGCATTTCCAATCTCTAGTTCACTGGCTTCTTTTGCAGCCAAATAAAAATTGTAAGATTTTTATGAATTCCTAATTGTGTTAGTTTCTTTCTAAGCAGTGTTGTAAAAATAACCTTCATTGTAAAAGTGCCACATAATTAAATTAGTGCAACAATATAGGGAAAATTCCAAAATTTTCAGGAAAATTACTTGAGGGAAAGTATCCAGTATGCTCAAAACTTTACTTTTTTCTTATCTACGAGTAGGTCATCAGAGACCAATTTCCATTTCTCTCATGTAACAGAATAGTATCCACCTTGAAGGTAGCACAGAGTCAGGACAGAGAAGGAATTGTTCCATGAACCATTCTTATTTAAATCTCTTTTTTGGGCTATTTTATGACAATAATTGTTTTAATTTCTTCAAAGTGTGAAAATTAATGAATTAATACCAATTAAAAGGTGATTTGTCATTTAGAGAAGATAACAATTATTTTAATAAATTTATTTCATTTGGAACCTCAGAAAAGTTATGTTCTGGGGCACCTGGGTGGCTCAGTGGTTGAGTGTCTGCTTTTGGCTCAGGTCATGATCCCAGGGTCCTGGGATCAATTCCCACATTGGGCTCCCTTCAGGAAGCCTGCTTCTTCCTCTGCCTATGTCTCTGCCTCTCTCTCTCTCTCTCTGTGTCTCTCATGAATAGATAAAATCTTAGAAGAAAAAAAAGAAAAAGTTATGTTCTCAGAAATTCTTTTTATTTCTAATAAAAGATTTATTTATTTATTTGTGAGACCGGGGGTGGGGGCAGTAGGAAAGAATCTCAAGTAGACTCTTTGCTGAGCATGGAGCCCAACATGGTTCTCAATTTCATCACCTGAGCTGAAACTAAGAGTTGAACACCTAACTGAGAGAGCCACCCAAGTGTTTCCTCAGAAATTATTTTCATAAAGAATCTTTAAATTATTTGTTGAATGGAATATAACTAGTTTGCTTCTAAGAGAAAACACGCTGTTGTAATAAGGGATATGTAAAATAAAGGTTAGTGCAGTATTTTTGTCATAAGAGGTGAAAAATTGACTTTAGAGTCAAATATTTGATTCCAGTTTGAATTCCAGTTCCATAACTTTAATTGTGAAGCCTTGTGTAATTTACTTATTCCTTCTAAATCTATATTTTTATTTCTATAACTCAGATTAGTACTGCATATAATAGGTTTTTATATGGCTATTTTAGGATAATAGTCTAGTATTTCATTTTCTCTTGAGTGAAGGCATCCAGTAAGTGGTAATTCCAGTTGCCATTGCTATTATTATTATCATAAAATCATGCTGTTACTAGAGGCTTCCTTCCACTGTGATGGAATTTGAAACTACCTAGTTTTATATTGTATATATGTACAATATATACTATTTCTATATCATTATATATGTAGTGGTCGATGTCCCATGAATATGTTAATAATGTAAAAAAGATTTTTATGAGAGGTGGGTAGGTAGTGAATACAAAAGTGATGGTAAAAATAAACTCATGATAGTCATGGCACTAACCAGCTGTATACTTCATTAGCTCCTAATTACCTACAAATAAATTCAAATGCCTTTCAGGGCCCATACAGGTTTTGTCAACATAGTCCTGTACCATCTTCCTATTCATCCTTTTTTTTTCATATAAGCTATTTATTAATAAATATTTCCTAAAATGAAAATAGGTTTAACAAAATACATATTTCTTTGTTCAATAATTTATTTATTCAATTATTCATGTTTATTTAATAACTGAACACTTTTTAAAAATTTCTATTGTGTATTAGATGCTGTAGTGGGTATTGAGAATACATCAAGACTAAAACAGAATTACTGCTAAAACTAGTCATGTGGTCTCACAGAATTTGGCATTCAGAGAGATAAATGGTAACACAAAATGATAAATGCCATAACAAAGTCATGAACAAATTTATGCAGAGAACTGAAGGAGAACAATTATATTGGGATGTCTGGGTGGCTCAGTGGTTGAGTGCCTGCCTTTGGCTCAGTGTGTGATCCTGGAGTTCTGGGATGGAGTCCCACATCGGGCTTCCTGCATGGAGCTTGTTTCTCTCTCTCTGCCTATGTCTCTGCCTCTTTCTCTCTGTGTCTCTCATGAATAAATAAATAAAATCTTTAAAAAAAAAACAAAAAAAACAAAAAAAAGCCCCAGTTTATAAATGGTCAAAACTGACAGGTAAGCTGCATATTCAAGAGTGAGTGGGAGATTTTCAGGTAGGAAAATGAGGAAACATAGGACAGAGGATAGTATATGCAGAAGTGGAAGATACTGGACTGGAAATTTAAGTTTGCTAACTTCACTCATATATAACTAACGAAATTAAAGAGATACATTCAGAAAATAAAACTGAGTATGCCTTATGACAAGAGAGAATGGTCTTTTGGCTAAATGAAGCCACAGTTTAGTGTTGCTAAGTCTGAAGCCAGACTGTTTATATTTGAAATCCCTTCTCTGCCACCTATTGGCTATATTATCTTGGGTTATTTAAGTTCTCTGCTGCATCATAGACTTGCAAGGATTTAATAAACTGTTATTTGTAAAGTGCTTAGTGATTGACAGTAAGTACTATAACTAAAGTAATTTTTATCTGTGTACCTCTATATTTTGATAGTTTAAACAAAAGCTAATTAGAAAAAGGCCATCAAAATAACTTTAATCTCTATCATTATTCTATTATACATTTATTCAATTTCAGTTTCTCACTACTTTTTTTTTACATTTTTTAATTTAAATTCAATTTGCCAACATATAGTATAACACCCGTGCTCATCCCATTAGGTGCCCTCCTCAGTGCCCATCAAGTTTTTCACTATTGTAAACAATGTTTATATTAGAATCTTTATGGAATGCAAAGATAGTTCAATATATAGAAATGTATTTGGGTACTTTATAATATTAGTAGGTGAAAAATAATTATCTCTACAAATGTTAATGAAGTATTTGAGAAACAATTACATTTATTTTTGTCAATTTTTTTTGTAAAAATAAGCTAATAAAAAAATAAAAAATAAACTGATGGACTCAGACTAAATATTGAAATGTATATTGAATTCAAAGACAACATTGTTCACAATGCTTAAAAGTAAGCATTGTTCACAATGCTTAAAAATGCTTATTGTAATCCCATTACAATAAGGATTAAAAAGGATGACTGTCACTTCCATAATCATTTAGTGTTACTCCAAAATTACTATGCCATGCAAGTAGTTTGTAGAAAAATTTAGAAACTATAATTATTGTAGGAGAGAACCAAAATTTAATTATTTATAAGTGGTATGATTTATGCCTTTTGCCTCAGGAGAAGCCATTGAAAAAACTATAAGAAATGATAAACAATGAAGGGAATGGGTATATAATTACTATTAAAAAATATATAACTATTAGAAAATAATAGTTCAAATATAATAAAAAGCATCATTTGCAATAGCAAAAATAACATATCATAAAATTAATAAAACTATCAAGGAAAAGAATATAATTATATTAAAATTTTACTTTTTAGTTGTTGAAAACCATAATAATATGAAGACAAAAGTAAAGTGTCAATGGAGGGAATATTGAACCATAGGCCATGAAAAGGAGAAAATGTTTTTAATTTTCAAATTGTTCTGGAAAAGACAAACAGCAAAGTAGAAAAAGGAGAAAGATACATTAAAAAGAAGTCCTGGAGTTGCCTGGCTGGCTCAGTCAGTAGAGCATTTGACTCTTGATCTCAGGGTTGTGAGTTCAAGCTCCATGCTAAACATGGAGCCTACTTAAATAACTAAATAAATAAGAAAAAAAATTTTTGAATCTAAGTTAAATAAAAAATAGAAGGCCCTATGGGGAAAAATAATCAGTGCCCCAAAACCTAAATCATAATTAAATACATATATACTAAGAGAATATCATTATACCATTTAAATTTATAAGACTGGCATGATTTTTTTTTTAAGTGGTATTACTCAAGGAAAGTAGGGAGGTAGAAAAATTGGGACGGAAGTTTGCCAGTATCCATCACAATTTCAAATGAACACAATCTGAATTTGTAAGTCCAGAACTAGGAGTTTAACTTAGAGACATATAGAGGTATACAGGTACGTACACAAAAATATTCAACAAGGGGCATATAGCATGGTAAGTAAGATGTGGGTAAAAATGTGAGCTCTGGGTGGCTCAGTAGTTGAGCATCTGTCTTTGGCTCAGGGTGTGATCCTTGGATTGAGTCCCATATCGGGCTCCCTGCAGGGAGCTTGCTTCTCCCTTTGCCCATATCTCTGCCTCTCTCTGTGTCTCTCACGAATAAATAAATAAAATCTTTAAAAAAAATTTGGGGATCTGGATCCATAATGTCTGAATGGGAATCCTAGGTGAGTTATTTGTCCTGACTGTTTTCTTATCTGTAAAATGAAGAAAAGCCGTGGTATATACAATATGTTTGCTGTAAGAATTATAAAGAATATCTCATAAAATTGACTTAGTAGAAAAATAATATAGAGGTAAATATAAATTTAATTATATAAAAATCTAATCTTTCCATGAATCAAAAGAAACCACAGACAATAAAAGGGTAAACTACGAACAGAGAAGGTAAAAACTTTGTATCCTGAAAATCAAGATAAAGACAACCCAATTAGAATTAGATAAAAGTCATCTTGTAGAAATGTATTTGCCCTTCCTAATATACTTATTTTCCTTTTCCATGGTGTTCTTTGACCCAGGACAATGATTTGTGTGGCTATATGGACTCCCATGTTTTCTGTCTTCATTTGACTTTGGCTAAGTAAGAACTGAAGATATTAAGCAGGGAGAAGAATTTTTATTCCCGTGGTTCCCTCCCTGGAAAGTCACTTCAGGCTCTATTTTTGATAAAAGGTCAATGAATTTCTCGAGGTTGCCAAAATTATATAGTTCATTTTTTGAAAATTTCATTAGATAGATATTGAAGCTTTTTGATATTTTTCTCTTATTCAACTTTAATTTTATGGTATTAATGTAATAATTGGAGATAATTCTTCAGTTTGAACTTTAAAGACATTAACTCTTTAACTGCTTCCATTCTAACATTTAAAAATCTAAGATTTTTATTTTAAAACTAAATATATATATGTGTGTATATGTATGAATCTTTTAATTTTATAACTTTGTAACTGATTTTTCATTACTTTTTTTTGCTTTTTAACACTGTACTTCATCATAAATATGCTGTCTTCTTTATCTTTGTGCACATATTAGGTACACTTCTTTTATGTTACTGTTATAATTACTCTATTAAGTCTCTTAGGTGTAAGCTCTGCAAACTATATTTGCTGGTTGTATTTCCTGTCTTGGCTTTCCTAAAAATATTATTTTCTCTTGATTTTGGTCTTATATTCTTTGGTAGAATTCTTGAGATTGCAATTGAACAATACAGTGTGGTGCCTTCTATTTGCTTTCTACTTTTGGGTATTGGTAACACATTCTTTCTTTTTTATTTATTTATTTATTTATTTATTTATTTATTTATTTATTTGAGAGAGTGCACACAAGCAGGGAAAGGAACAGAGGGAAAGCAGACTTCCCAATGAGCAGGGAGCCTGACTTAGGACTCCATCCCAGGACCTTGAGATCGTGACCCGAAGGCAGATGCTTAACCAACTGAGCCACCCAGGCACCCAGGTGTTCTTATTAACAGGGAGTTCTTCTGGCTTGTAAGCATGATTATAATTTATCAATTAAAAATATAAATTTTATGTAAACTTTCATCAGAAGTTTGTAACTGTTTTTTAAATTTTTTTCTCATCCAAAAGTCAGGTAAATGTTTTTGTTCTTACTTCATTTCATGCATGATAGGGTTTTGACTGTTTCATTTAAATATTTTTTGAAAAAAATAAAAAATTAAAAAAAAATTTTTAGTATTATCTCATTTGCATTCTGCTCAGTTTGTGTTTTGTACTACTTTAGATTTTTGAAATATATTGAGATACATTTGTGAATTAAAAATATTTTTAAATAGAAATTCATTGAATTATTAATAAATTATTTAAAACATTTCAAAACAAATATTTCATGGTGATCAAAAATGACAGCCATAGGGGCTCCTGGTTGGCTCAGTGAGTAGAGCGTGTGACTCTTGATCTCATGGTCGTGAGTTCAAGCCCCACATGGGCACAGAGATTAAAAAAAGAAATGACAGCCAGAAAAAATAAAAATAAAAATGACAGCCAGATAATTAGATTAATTTTAAGTGTTCATATAAAGCACTAATATTTTCTAGACACAATCACAATATTCTATTTATATTTTATTAATATAAAAAATGGTATAGAAATACAGAGACTCAATTACTATGTTTTACGAATAGGATATCCTTTATTTCACAGCTATACTAGAATGCTTTTTAGGATAATCATAATCATAATCCCTGATCTCAAAACCATTTGTGGAATTAAGTTCCCAAAACAAAATCAAATAAGAAAAAAGTTTCCACAGTGCTGGTTTATATGTAATGCTAAGATATAACTGAATGAGATAAAAATTGATCCTGTTACTATTGCTATAAATTATGTCTTTGAGAAAAATTAAGCTTTGTTTTGTGGTTTATTTAGCTGAGTATATTACATATTAAGGTAAAGTGGATTTTGCTGTGAAATTTTACTTTAGGGAACAATATTGTTATGGTGTTGAGTTTTTCTTAATTACAATCATATTATCTCTGGTATATATTCAAATCACAGGTATTAATAAAAAATCTCACCAATAGCATTACATGCTTTTTGCTCATAGTCTAAATTTGAAGCACAACTTCGTGAGACTCATAGAAAGAAGAAAATATAGTGAAAAAGTCAGTGGAAAATTCAGTTTACAAGAAAATTTGATACTTTATCTTCAAGTTCTTTATAGAAAATTCACATGCAGGGCATTATAAAATGGTCTTTAGAAATCAGCACAGAAAGTTGTAATGGTAGAGTTGTTAAAAGTCTGACTGAGTAAACCATTTGGGAATAAAGACCATCTAATGAATAATAATCTTTCAAAGTAATGAGCAGGATGACCTAATGAGACATTTCCATTTCCAAAGTCTGTGAACCCTATAGTTTCATTGCACAAAGCAAGAATTTTGTCAGTAGGAGTTATATGGTGAAATCCCATGCATTGCTTTGAAATTCATGGGCTAGTGGCTTAGCCAGCGGGTAATGATGTGTAAAGGCAATTGAAAGCCTAATAAAATTGGGCTTTTGTGTAAAATGGAGGCAAAATATAATTTTATTGTTCACTCTAAATTGTACATTGCTTAGAGATGGACCCATATACTGCCCATTTGGATAAAAGTAAATTCCTTTCTGGGACAAATAGTAAGTTCATTGATCGATGTCTATATTCATAAAGATTGTAAATAAAAATAACAGAAATATTAAATCCTAACTGCTAGCAAAATTTAGTTGAATAAAATGGTTTATCTTGCTTGGAAATTTAACTTTAAAAAATTTTTAAAAATATTTTATTTATCTTTTTTGACAGAGAGATTGAGAGCACAAGCAGGGGGAATGGGAGAGGGAGAGGGTGAAGCAGGCTCTCCGAGGGCAGGAAGCACTACACGGGGCTTGATCCCAGGACTCTGGGATTACACAACTTGAGCCCAAGTCAGACGCCTCAGAAATTTAACTTTTAAAAGAAATATTTATCGAGTCTAAATAGTAGAAATCATTACCTGTATATGTATTTCTCTATCACATAGACTATAGCTTAAATCTTTATTTTTTCACATGGACCTTATATTGTCTTTTAATCTATTTTCCTGGGCATTTTTCATCAAGTAGTGTGCTATTTATTGTACTCTGTCTCAGTGTTCAGAAATTCCTTCAGTTATCTATTAAAATGCATTTTTAGGCTACCCCTAATGTTTTTATATCACATATAAGATTTTTCTTAGGCACAGCCCTTTCACAAAATAAGAATTTTTCTTTGCAATTGCCTTTTTACATAATTTCAGACCAAGTTTGAAACGGCAAGTTCAGTAAAATAAAAGTCTAAATACTCTTACTGGATTCAACATTTGTTTATATTTTGCTTCACTTCTAATTGCTTTATCATTCTCTCCCTTCTCTTTCTCTCTCTCTACACACACACACACACACACACACACACACACACACACATACACAAAGCTCTTAATATAGTTATGTTTTTCCTAAGCCACTTGGAAGTAAAATGGAGATATAGTGCCCCTTTGCCAGTAAATACTTCAGTATGTATTTTCCTAATCTACCCCTTACCTAGTCACAGAATACATTTCAGATAAGAAGTTTTATATTATCATAGTATCAAATCTACAATACATACCAAATTTTTGTCATGTCAATTTCCTTACTCCTCTTGTTCAGGATCCAGTCCAGGATCAAACATTGCATTAGTTGTCATACCTTTTAAATATCCTTTAGTGGACTTGTTTCTCAGTTTGTCTTTGTCTTTCTTGACTCACATTTTAAAGAATTTTGGCCAGAATTTCTCTCAGTCTGGGTTTATCTGAATTTCTATATTATTAGATTCAGATTATGAGTTTTTGGCAACAAGAGTGATATTTTGCCCCTCTTTGTGTATCCTATCAGAGCACATATGGTGTCAGTTTGTTTCAATATTAGCAATGTTCTTGTTGTTCATGTGGTTAAAGTCTTTTAATTTAATTGGTGAATAGATATTTTGAGACTCTACAAATCAACCCATCTCACTAACTTTTATCCACTATTTATAGTATCCATTAATGATTTTTCTAACTCCATAATTTCTTTATTTATTAAGTAGCATTCTACTCTAAGGAAGAAATTTCCCTTCTGCATGTGATATATATATATATATATATATACATATACACACACACACACACATATATATATATATATACACACACACATGTATTATACACTCTCCATAGTATTATGGAATCTTATTTTATTCTACGGATAACAATTAATTGCCATAATTATTTATTTTTCTTAAATTGTTCCATTCCAGATTTGGGCAATGGAAACCCCTCAAGCTGCTTCCTGTGTCTTTGTGCTTTTAGGCTTTTAGGCTCAGGGTATGTTCCAGGCTCATCTTCTGCTTTCCTTATTATCTTATGAAAGAGTGTATTGATTGTTAATATGAATGCAGTATGTTCTGGATATAATAATTTTTAAATATGTATCTATTGACAACAAACATCAAATACCCTCAATTACAACATAAGTGGGCTAGAGGAAGAAAGGGAATAATTTTATTCTACTCTGATTTATACAAACAATTTAAAAGTACTAAACTTAAACTTTCCTTGATGCCTTTCTTTTTGTTGTTGTTGTTGTTGGAAGGTACACAGTTATTACAAGTGCTTCAGTTTAGCAAAAAGGTTGCTATTAGCATATTTCTTACTTCATTTAGCTGGCAGCATGTTTCAGGAAGAAAGGTGTATCATGTCACCTTGTCTGCACAGTATTATTCAGATTATACATATGCAAAGAGAATACCTCAGGTTTGTATTCCTGTTATAAACTTGGACTTATTCAGATGATATTAGTTGTTAAGCACTAATGCATTCCATTTGCAAAATACTTCCATTTAAACATTCAAATAGATACTCCACACATCCATCAAATCATTAAGCAGTGTTATTCTCCTTTACTACTTTGGCATGTGGGCTGCTCCTTTTAAATATGTGCCATTTGAATCACATTAGAATACTTATCAGGTAGATTATTAAAATTCATTGTACTTTTCTTTAAAAAAACAGGCATTGTATTAGCCACACTTACAAATAATAATTGTAAATTCTTTATTAGAATAATTTATTTCTAATTGGTACATTATAGTTATAGTTATCTTTTTTTAAAAAAAAAGACTACAAATAGCAGAATGATTAATCGCCTGTATGATGTCTTCTGTGGAATTCAAAAGGCTATTTTGATAATTCATACTAAACATATGCAGGTGAAATATTGGCAAATGAGGGGACTCATTAACACTTGAATGAGACATGGAGATCAGATTTTCTTCCTGGGTTAGATTACTGTCAAAAGAACACACTGAAAAAAAATGTGACTTAGAGCTTTTTATCTGTTCCCTCCTATTTAGACTATATTAGATTAGCTCTTCTAGTATGTCATAATCATTTCTGAGGTATATTGTGAAGAACATTGTAATTGATAACAATTATGATGTGATTATTTGTAAATAGATAAGTCACAGTGGATTCAAGGTTATCGTTATAACAATGCTTAGTCACTTGCGTTCCCATGTAAATTCTTAAGCTGTATAGAAGAAAAGAATTATAGCTGGTGTCCCCAGGTTGCCCATGGTCTCAGTCTCTCTTATGTGTACAGCCATGGGAAAAAACCTATATGTAAGTGTCATTAATTGTGTTTTCAGTAGAAAAAGGAATATTTAAAAAGAGATGTTCTGTGGTAAGATCTTTGTACATAAGGACAATCTTATTTATTTTGGAATACCTAGTGCTTGGCACATAGTAGCCATTCAATTATTTTTTTAAATGGATGAGTGTATATATGAATAAATTAATATAAATGCGTTTAGAAATTCTGACTTTGATGAAAACTATTTTATATATTTTTTATTTATATTCTATGAAATACTCTGTAATCCAGAAAATGTTCAAAATTGGCCTCTATTTTGAAGCTTATTTACCCATATTTTTCTGCTTTTGACTAATTTTACAATAAAACAGTCTTTAGAGAGTTTTATCCATCTAAAACTCAATGCATACATATTAGGCAGAATGCTCTGCAATAATTGAGTATTAGCTACCTACTTGAAGTGGCTTATTGGATTTCTATAATCCATATTATCATATTATCAATATCTTGATGTAACAAGTGACAAATACTAATGTCTATAAAACATACTTTTTCAAAAACCTGAGCTAATGATGAGACGTGGATTATTTATCTGAACTAGGTTTTTGTGTAGACTCTCCTAGTTTATAAAAAATTTATTGCAGTCTGTAAAGCCACTGGTTGTCTCTGGTTGTCTAGAACATGGGCTGAGTATTTTGGTCATTTTAGAAGAAAAGAAGTTGAAAGAATTATTGCTTATATACCCACCATAAATATGAGCTGTGGGGTTATGATTTCATTAAGTATGATTCTCTTCTAAGTGATTGCTATATTTTAAAAGCTGTACATGGGCTATAGACACTTAATTTGTAGTTTATCTCAGCTAACATGTTCATGTGAAGTAACACACTTTCAGTTCATTTGCATGACACTTTTTATTCAACTTTGGATATTTTTGTTACTGATGTGATTCATTAAATCTTCAGCATACAAAAAAGAACTCATTTCTTAAAAGTGGCTCATATATTTGTAAAATAATGATGAAAATCAATATTGCAATTCTGAATAACATTTTGAATGTATTTATAGGTGAAATTCAGTGTGAATATAGAATGAATTTAAATTCACATTTAATTCATCTTTTAGTGCGTTGATTTTGCACATGCAGTCCAAACAGGAATGTGAAATAAAAAGTACTATTAATCTAGTCACACATTCAACGGCTACAGTATTTATTGAATGTGTATTATATGCCATGCATTGTTTTGTATACTAGGGATACAACGATAAAAACACTGTTCCACTTTTAGGTAGCTTCATTTTAGTTGTGGAAGAAAGTAAAACAGACTCAATACATTATTAATATATAAATATGGCCATAACTATTATGAAGAAAGTTAAAACAGAAAAAAGGGAAGTAATGAGTGATGGAAGAAGTTAGGGATGAGAAGGAGTTTTATATAGCATGGCTAGGTGATGTGGGACCCAAGGAACTTAACAAAAACCCCCTACCCCTGGACAAGCAGAGCAGGACTAACTCCATTTTGTGCTACACCCTCCACCTCTTGTATGACCCCCACATGACCTGCTTATTGCTTAAGGCGCTGCCCCACCCTAGTCAAGCCACTGAGCACACCCTTACCAGAAATCAGCTCATATAGGAATGTGGAACCCCTAACCACCAAAGAATGTAAACCCCCCCTTGTGCCCACCAAACCTGTGCACCAATTCTGACCAGAGTGATAGGCTAGTTCAAATGGTCACTATAGGGTAAATTATAATTCAATTGGCCACCTGTGTGTGGACCCACATGACTATGCAACTTTCTGTGTGTGTCACAATCTCATTGGCCACTGGCCCCTCTAAAACTGCTACACCTCTTAACCTCGGGGTCCAAGTCCCTGCTCTGCTGTGTTGGGTATACTTGGACCCAAGCTCGAGCTTGTTAATAAACCCTCATGTACTTGCATCGGTGTCGGCTCCTTGGTGGTTTCTCAGATTCGCAATCTTGGGCACAACTATGAAAGCCTCTCTGCTGATGTGACATTGAAGCAGAGAACAAGAAGAAAGTGGACATCTGAAAGAAGAAACTTCCAGGTAGAGGGAAGAGCAGGCACAATAGGTGTGAGACACGAGATTGTTTGGCATATTTTAGTAACAGAAAAAGATGGATAGAGGTAGAGTCTAGTCCAGAAGACCGACTTTAAATAATAATAGACAAATAATTACTTAATTGTGGCTGTATTGAGTAGTATCAGATAATAACATGACATACAAATGAACAGTATGTAACTTGCTTGAATGTTACAGAATATTCTTTGAGAAATTAACTTTTAATATGAATATGAAGTGTGATGGGAAGTTAACCATGTGATAGGATTTGGGGAAAATAGGGTGATTTTTATTGAAAGAGAAAATTGTTTATGTTAAAATCTAAGGATGGGAAAGATTGAGAGAATCCGTCTGTAGTTAGAAGATGGTGTGTGAAGGAGAAAGTGAAAGTATATGAGATTGGAAATATAAAGAGGAAATAGATCATGCAAATAGATATTTATAAGTCATATTAATGATTTGGGATTTTTCTTATGCACAGGGTGTTAGCCAATTGGTTTAAATGAGGGAGAGGGAAGTAACATGCATAGAGTTGCATTTTTTTTTTCAAGCAATAATCTGCTGATATGATAGGAGGGCCCTTTGAATGGAGCCATTAACAATTCTTGATATTGGAAGTAGCTTGGTGAAAGCAGTGACATGGAAAAATATACAGTAATGTATTTAGGAGAACTTGTTTAATAGTTTCTAATGTTAATGATTTGGTTTGTAATGATATATAGATGTGTTGATTCTTCACATTGGTAAAATAGTCTGTAAAACTTTGACCATATGCCAATTTATGCCTTAGGTAGACAGGTTTCTTTCCTTCTGTGTGTATATGTTTCTGGAATTAGAATAGCAGAGTCCTTGAATTTACTTAAATGAAATTTAGATGACAGTCATCAGAATGAAATTTTTGGGAGTCCTTTAGCAAGAGGATATTAAAAGAGAAAAGTGGCTACTGGAAAAAAAATTAGGGGCCTGGAGAAAGACAACTAGCTACTAAAGGAAACTGAGAATCCCTAGAGAATTTAGAATGCAATCAGAAGGGTAAGCTGTCACTATGCCGTAAAAGTGGGAATTTTAAGAAGAAGCAAGAACTCTCCATTGCTGAATACTGATTAGAGAGCAAAGAGTGAACAGATGAAAAAACTCTTGCTAATATTTCAGATAATCCTAGATTTAGGTTAGACATAAAATATAATTTTTAAAGTTTTACAGAAATGATTTTAAAAATATAGAATTATGATATGATTTATTAATCATATTTTGTACAAGAACTTCTTTAAGCCTGACTTCATAAAATCTTTATCTTTAGTGTTAAATTTTCTTAATAAATTTTAGTTTAAAAGTAAAAGACTGCAGAATTTGACTCTATTCTAAAATTGAAATTGAAAAGAGCATTAAAAATGTTTTTCATCTAAGTCAGTTTAACATCTCTTATTCAAGCATATAAATTTCTAGGAAAAGTAGACAGCTTTGCAGTTTGAGCTCAAGCTTTGATATGAATCCAGAGAAAGAGGTATGCCAGGAAGAAAAGTGGCCTATTTCAAGTCATGTCATTCAGTATAGACTCAAAGTTATGCAATGTATTTTTTGTTATGGAAAGAAAGGCACATCCATATTGACAAACTCATTTCTATTTAGATGGGTAGAAACAGTCCCCAATAATAAAAAAATAGTATACCATATAAAATTCTTCATATTTTTTCTATTAATTTATCAATTAGGTATAGATTATTTTCTATTTATCTAATAGAATAGAATTAATCTATTAATAGAATCTACTCTGTTAACTAAAATAGAAACATTTTTACATATAAGTGAATAATTAGAAAAAAATAAGTTCAATGAGGAGTTTTGCTATTCATTAGTCAATTTCCTTAGGCAAGTCCCTCAATCTCTCTGAGCTTGCATTTTCTAAAGCAGATATTAAAATGTTAGAAACATATCAGGTAACAATGATGGACCTATTTCTCTGAAAAGCAACAGCTCAGTATTGGAGATAGTGTGATAAGAGATTTTCTCAATCATTTTCAAAAACTGTGTATTTGGAAGATTTACAAGATTCC
The DNA here is from genome assembly GCF_053574225.1 of Canis aureus. NCBI lineage: Eukaryota > Metazoa > Chordata > Mammalia > Carnivora > Canidae > Canis > Canis aureus. Next base: position 26,561,002 of record NC_135619.1, read on the forward strand.
AAGGCGAAAGATCCAGCTCAGTCAAGAAATGAAAGTGTACAGTTAGTTTCCCTCTGGTTCTAGTTTGATGAAGAGAAAGCTCTGTGGTTACAGGAAGAGGCACTCTCCTTTCCAGAATGGGGAAATTAAGAAGGAAACTGAAGGTACCTGTAAATCTGCACAGCCTTGTCAGAGATAGTAAATCTAGATAAATGATCCAGATGGTTTTGGTTTGTGAACTGGGAGCTGTTATACCCAGCCCCATGCATATAGGCCTGCACTAAACAGAGGGTAACAAACATATGTTTGCTTCTTCTTCTATCTAGATTGTTTCCAAGATTTATTACTTTGGGATGTTGGGGCAGCTTTGTAGAGTTCAACGGTTGTATACCCCTTTAGGAATTATAAACACTTGAAGCCCTTAAAATCTTAGTGCTAATAAATGTATCTGCAAATTTTCCCCTGCTTCCAAACTGATCGGCTTTCCTGTATACCAAAAATATTATTTCCCTTACTCATCCTACTTTGATGTACTACTCTTTCATTATCCCCTCTTTCTCAAAGTTCTTGGGTTAAGTATCCTAAAATTGACATTTATGGAGCTTGCTGTTTACTTACAAAAAATTCTTTCAATCTGACAACCTGCCAAATTTAATTTAATAATCCAGTCAGTTCTCCTTGTTCTCTCTGTAGCATTTGGCACTGATAATCTTTTCTCTCTTGCAATGCCCTCCTCTTGGCTTCCAATATATTGTGCTTCCTTTTATTCTCCAATCTGTCTGAAGTTTCTATTCTGTCTTTTGTTTATTCAGTCTTGTTAGTCCTTGTGTTTCCTAGATTTATCTATCTTACTTGTTTGCTTAACTTTTATTTATGTGTGTCAACTATATCCTCTCTAAAGATGACTTCCTGGTATATATTTTGAAAGAGATTTGCAACTTGACAGGAGAGTTATTGAATATCAAAAACTTCAACTGAAAGAATATTTTACTTAGACATTTCAGAATATCCCTTTAATATCCAGTGTTTATTTTTGGTTGGTTGATTGGTTGTTTCCACAGTATAGAAATATTTTAATTTATAGTGGTATACTAAATTATTTTATGATTATTAAGGAAATAAACATGAAAATATGAGAACTAAAATAAAAAGATCAATTATAACATTATATGTTGTTAACATCTGACTCTGCAGTAGGCATTTTACTAAAAACTTCATGTGATTATGTTCTTTGGAGATATTAATATTATTTTCATTTTATTGATGGAATATCAAGAGACAATACTTGTCTCAGTTCACACAGCTATTTGGTGGTAGATATGAGATTCAAACATACATCTAACTGACTTAAGAACCTCCAGCTTCTTAATTGCTACCTTGTCATACCCAGGTATACCAATGGTAAAAATTAATTGCAGCTTCCTCAAGCCTCCCTTTTACATGCTGCATGATCTCTTCCTAATTAAACTACCGTCCTCTGAATAGATAAGAAAAAGGGAGGTTGTTTCATATCCATTTCTGGCTCAGCACCTGGAAGCACCATCCCAATGGCTCATGTTCCTTCATGTTGTTCCTAACTTCATGGAGGCCCAGCTCCTCTTCCATTCTGGTTGCCTGAATTCCCACTGCCTACAGTTCTCTCAATATGAGGTACTACTTCCATAAATGTCATGGGTAAAGAAATGATATGAAACAGACCCCATTTCTCTCTTTTGTTTTATTCTTTTGCTCTCCCACACAGTCACTGAAAGCCGGGTAGTTATGTCAGATTTTACTGAAGTGTTGGAGAAAATTAAATATATAATGATTTTCACATCTAACACTGTTTGCTCAATATGACTATTTCCTTATTCCAGTGGCATCACAGGAAGGTTAGGCCCCACCGACAGGAATTCTTTTGTGGACTAAACCTAGTTTCTAGACTAAATGTTCTTACAATTAGACCCTCCTTCCTCTCAAATAGGATCTTCTTCCTCAAAATTCTATAGTTTGAATTTCTACCCCTCACCATTTTGGGAAACCCCATCTCACACCCATAGAAATGCATTATATAGGATCTGGCCACCTTTCCCAATTCATGTGTATTGCTTAAAGGTAATCTGGGAGGCTCAATACATCTCTAACAGTATATACTCAAGCATTATTTATTCAGTATAAATAACAGTGGGACAGGTCAAACTGGTTTTTTGCACTTTAAGTACAAGAAAACAGTCCAGTTAGAGTGTTTGACATTCCAACACCAAGTTGTATCCCCAAGTGGTCTCTCTACTTGTATGAGATGCAAACATATCTGTTCATTCTTTGAGGTCCTCAACTGAGTAAGTACTGAATAAAACATAGACATTCACATATACTTCCCACAGGAAAACATTAAATCTCAGAGTTGGCACAGTATAAATCCATTCAGCCTTTATTTTTTACTTGTTGCTAAGAATATTTATATACAAAAGAGAGCAGAATAGAAATCCTATGTGTGAAAGCAAAAAGAGGAGTATAAAGACTTGGAAGAAAGAGAAACTACTTACTCTGAACTTTCCTGTAGAACCTAAAATTGTTAACAATGGATTACTATTTTTTACTATCTAATTAGGGAAATAGGAAATAAAAGATAATGATGCCATAATAATTTTGGGAAGAATAAATTATTTTTAATGAGTTTTCTTTTTTATTTTATTTTTCTTTATAATCTTCCCTGGATGATTGCCACTATTGATTTTTATTTTGAGATCTATGTTTTTGTTATGTAAAAAATATTTTGCAATTTTTAGTTTCATGCAATCACTAACATGAGGAATATATTCAATTTTACTTAACTACTTTGAAACTAAGAAATTAAATTCTCATTATAACTAATTTATATAATGGAGAGAAATGATTTGATGTGGAAATATGGATAGAAAGAAAAATGGTGCAAATAGAAGCATGAGAGATATATTATTTTTTTCAAGACATAAGCCCTATCACATAATTTTAAAAAATTTCTAAGTTATTCATTATTTTTGACATCTTATGGTTATTTGTATATATGTTTTACTTCTTTTATTATAAGATCCTCAAGGTCAGAGAAAAGATAAATATTTGATTCTTAACTTTTTTTTTTTCACTCAACAAGATATACTGAAGGCACTTAGATCTTGATTCAGATAGAATTAGTGGGGAATGAAGAAGACATTCAGGATTTTTGCACTGTCCAATGCAGTAGCCACTAGCCACAGTGGCTATTGAGCCTTGAAATGTGGCTGGTACAAATTGAGATATTCTTTAAGTGTAAAATACACTCTGGATTTTGAAGACTCAGTATAAACAAAAGAATGTAAATATATCATCAATTTTATATTGATTGCATTTTGAAATAATATTTTGGATATATTAAATATATTATTAAAATTAACTGATTTTACCTGTTTCTTTTTTAATTTATTTTAATATAGCTACAAAAATTATTGTGTACCTTGCACTTGTGGCTTATATTACATTTCTATTGGGCAATGCTGCTATGTGTTTTTTCTAGAATTGATTATATATATAATCTCTTTTACTTTGAGAATAGCTTACATGTATGAGAATATTGGAAACTTGTGCCTTTCAAAGACAATATTTTCTCCATCTCAATTTAGTGGTAACTTACTTGTCTATATGAAAAGAAATGTTTATTTCTCAACTTTTAAGTCTGGAACAGCCACCAACCAACTGGTCTCTCAGTTACAAGGAAAATAAGTGTCAGTAAAAGAGAAAATAAGAATTCATTGGGTCAGTAGGGGAGCTAAGATGGTGATAGAGTAGGAGGACCCTAGCTTGTTTTGTCCCTGAAACACAACAGGATAACTATAAAATCATTCTAAATACCCCCAGAAATCACCCTAAAGACTTCTAGAACAAGCTCCACAACTAAACGGAGAGAGGAAGCCACATCAAAGTAGGTAGGAAGTGAGAATGCATGATTTAGGGAAGAAACTGATCATAGGTACTGTGGAGGTGAGGGAGCTATGGTCATGAAAAAAGGTGAGAGAGAGAAAGAAGAGCACACAGGAGAATGCACAAGACTATGTTTCCAAAGCCATTGGCAGTGAAAACAAGAGGGGCTAATTTTCCAAGTTCTTGCCAGCAGCACAGGTTAACAAGGAGTTTTAAGTCAGCAAGCTTGGCTGGAATAGAGCCCTGAGGGCATTGTGCTGTTTCTGGAGGGAAGGCAAGCAAACAATTCAAGGGTAGATGGTGTGGAAATTAGTGACCTGAAGAATGCCTGGGTCATATAAGAGGAAGGTTATTCAGTCCTCTTGGAGTGCATCCCTTAGAGGCCATGTTCACAAAGAAGCCACTCTGGGGACAAAGAACCAGCTGGTGCCATTTCCCTCCCCTATCCCTCAGCATAAACACAGAGCTATCTGCTGGAAGCAGCACAGTTCCAACACTGGCTGCCTAACTTGCTTATAACAAGTCCCACAACCTCTCCACCCCCAACCACATGACTGACAGCCCTTTTTGGTCAAGCTTGCCTTAGTCCCAGAATAGCAGGCCTCTGCTCTGCCCCAGAAGACCAGCAGAAACCCTTACCCACACCATATCTCCCAACCAAAAAGTTCTACACATCTTTAGTTCTAGTACAAGTAGTATCAGGTTTCATTTAAAAAGCAGACCAGAGCACACTGAGTCAAAACTCAGCATGTTCTGGCCAAGGACCAAACACTGCCTACAGAAAACAAGGAGATCCCCTGGAGATGACTGGCCTGAAGGATAGAGCAGCCAAAACACAACAGCAGAGTGCACATAGAACACATCAGAGAACTCCCTGGAGTGCCAGGCCCTTGACACTATATGACCTCTTTCATAAAGCCATTACTCTAAGGAGCTGGAAACATAACAGGTTTTTCTAATACACAGAAGGCAGAGACTTAGACAAAAATGCCAAGATGGAGAGATTCAGCCCAGATGAAAGAACAAGATAAGGTCACAGCCAGAGACCTAGGCAAAACAGATATAAGTAGCATGCCTGATGGAGAATTTATTTTTTTTAAATTTTTTTTTATTTTTTATTTATTTATTTTTTTATGATAGGCACACAGTGAGAGAGAGAGAGAGGCAGAGACACAGGCAGAGGGAGAAGCAGGCTCCATGCACCGGGAGCCTGACGTGGGATTCGATCCTGGGTCTCCAGGATCGCGCCCTGGGCCAAAGGCAGGCACCAAACCGCTGCGCCACCCAGGGATCCCTGATGGAGAATTTAAAGCAACAATCATAAGGATACTTGCTGGGCTTGAGAAAAGAATGGAAGACTTTAGGGAGTCCCTTACCACAGCTATGAGAGTTAAAAAACAATCAATCAGAAATTAAAAATGCAATAACTGAGATTGAAGCAGGCTTGATGCAATGAACACAGGCTGGAAGAAGAAGAGGAATGAATAAGTGATGTAGAAAACAAAATAATGGAAAATAATAAGGCTAAACCAAAGAAAGAATTATGGAACATGAGAATAGACTTAGGGAACTCAGTGATTCTATCAAACATAGTAACATTTGTATTATAGAAGTCCCAGAAAAAGAAGAGAGAGGAAAAGGGGCAGAAAACTTATTTGAGGAAATCATGCTGAAAACTTTTCTAATCTGGGGAATGAAGCAGACAATCAAATCCAGGAGGCACAGAGAACTCCCATCAAAACCAATAAAAGTAGGCCAACACCAAGACATATTGTACTTAAATTTGCAAAATATAGTTATAAAGAAAAATCTTAAAGGCAGCAAGATAAAAGAAGTTCTTAGCTTACAAGGGAAAATCCATAAGGGTAGCTACAGATTTCTCAACAGAACTTGGCAAGCTAGACGAGAGTGGGATGATATATTCAAAGTGCTGAATGAGAAAAATCTGCAGTCAAGAATATTCCATCCAGCAAGGCTCTCATTTGGAATAGAAGGATAGATAAAGAGTTTCCCAGACAAACAAAAACTAACAAAGTTAATGACCATTAAACTCGCCCTGCAAGAAATATTAAAGGGGACTCTTTGAATGGAAAGGGAAGACCACAAGTGACAAGGACAAGAAAGGAATAAAGAAAATCTCAAAAAAAAAAAAAAAAAAACCTGATAAAACAAGTAATAGAATGGCACTAAATGAATGGCACTAAATTATCTATCAATAATTACTCTGAATGTAAATGTACTAAATGCTCCAATCCCAAGACAAGACCAAGATCCACATATATGCTGTCTACAAGAGACTCATTTTAGACCTAAAGACACCTCCAGAGCAAGTGAGCGGATGGAGAGAACCATCTATCATGCAAATAGATGTCAAAAGAAAGCCAGAGTACCAATACTTCTATCGAACAAACTAGACTTTAAACCAAAGCCATAACAAGAGATAAAGAAAGGCACTATATCATAATAAAGGAATCTATCCAAATAGAAGATCTAAAAATTGTTATTTATGCCCCCAACTTGAGAGCACACAAATATATAAAACAATAACAAATACAAAGGAACTCATTGATAATAATGCAAAGCAGTAGGGGACTTTAACACCTCACTTGCAGCAATGGAAAGATAATATAAACAGAAAATCAACAAGGAAACAATGGCTTTGAATGATACACTGAACCAAATGGAATTAACTGATATATTCAGAACATTCCATCCTAAAAGAGCAGAACACACATTCATTTCAAGTGTACCTGGGACATTCTCCAGAATAGATCACACGCTGGATCACAAATCAGGCCTCAACAAGTACATAAAAACTGAGATCATACCATGCATTTTTTTCTGACTACAGTGCTATGAAATGTAAAGTCAACCACAAGACTGTGGTCTTCAGAAAGACCACAAATAAATGGAGGTTAAACAACATACTACCAAAAAATGAATGGGTAAATCAGGAAATCAAAGAAGGAATTATTAAAAACATGGAAATAGATGAAAAAAAAAAACAGTCCAAAACCTTTGGGATCCTTCAAAAAGTGGTCTTAAGAGGGAAATATGTCACAATATAGGCCTACCTCAAGAAGCAAGAAAAATCTCAGACACACAACCTAACTTTATATCTAAAAGAGCTGAAAAAGGACAATAAAACCTAAAGCTAGCAGAAGAAAGGAAATAATAAAGATTACAGCAGAAATAAATGATATAGAAACTTTTAAAAAATGGAATAGATCAATGAAACCAGGAGCTGTTTCTTGGAAAAAATCAATAAAATTGATAAACCTCTCACCAGACTTATCAAAAATGGGGGGGAGGGATCAAATACATTAAATCACAAATGAGAGAAGAGAAATAACCAATACTACAGAAATACAATCATAAAAGAATATTATGAAAAACTACATGGCAACAAACTGGAAGACCCAGAAGAAATGGACAATTTCTAGAAACATAAAAATTACTGAAACCAAAACAGGAAGAAATAGAAAATTCGAATAGACTGATAACTAGCAAAGAAATTTAATCAGTAATCAAAAAACTTCCAGAAAACAAAAGTCCAGGACCAGGTGTCTTCCCAGACAAATTATACCCAACATTTTAAAAAAGAATTAATACCTATTCTTGTCAACCTATTCCAAAATTTGGAAATGAAAGGAAAACTTCCAAATTAATTCTATGAGGCTAGAAAGACCCTTATGCTGAAACCAGATAAATACTATAAAAGAGAACTATAGGCCAATATCCCTGATGAACACAGACACAGAAATCCTCAACAGAATACTAACAAACTGAATCTGACAAGAAGTTAAAAAAAAAAAGGCATTCACCTTTATTTATTGGGATTTATTCCTGGGTTGCAAAGGTGGTTCAATATTCATACATCAATCAGTGTTATACAACACATTAATAAAAGAAAGGATAAAAACCATATGATTATTTCAATAGATGCAGAAAAAGGATTTGATGAAATACAACACTCATTCATGGTAAAAACCCACAACAAAGTAGGTTTAGAGGGAACATAACATAACAGAGGCCATATATGAAAAACCCATAGTTAATATCATCCTCACAGAGAAAATTGAGAGTTTTTCCTCTATGATCAGGAACAAGACAGGAATGTCCACTCTCACTACCATTATTTAACATAGTACTGGAAAACTTAGCCACAGCAATGAGACAACAAAAAGAAATAAAAGGCATCCAAATCAGAAAGAAAGAAAACAGACTTACACTATTTGCAGATGACACGAAACTCTACATAGAAAATGTGAAAAACTCCACCCAAAAATGGCTCGACTGATACATAAATTCAGTAAAGTCTCAAAATCAACATACAGAGATCTGTTGCATGTCTATTAACCAAGAATGAAACCACAGAAAGAGAAATCAAGAAATCAACCCCATTTACAATTGCACCAAAACCATAAGATACCTAGGAATAAATCTAACCAAAGAGGTCAAAAATCTGTACTCTGAAAATTATAAAATATTGATGAAAGTAATTGAAGGTGACACAAAGAAATGGAAAAATATTCCATGCTTGTGGATTGGAAGAACGAATATTTTTAAAATATGTGTACTACCCAAAGCAATCTACATATTTAATGCAGTCCCTATCAAATTACCACCAACATTTTTCACAAAGCTAGAACAAACAACTCTAAATAAAATTTGTATGGAACCACAAATAGCCAAAGCAACTTTGAGGAAGAAAAGCAAAGCTGGAGGCATCACGATTCCAGACTTCAAGTTATATTACAAAGTTCTAATAATCTAAGCGGTACAGTACTGGCACAAAAACAGAAGAGAAAATACAGAAACGAACCCACAACTATATGATCAATTAATCTTCAACAAAGCAGGAGAGAATATCCAATTTGAAAAAGTATCTTCAACAAATGGTGTTGAGAAAACTGGGCAGCAACATGCAAAAGAATGAAACTGGACCACTTTTTTACAGCACAGACAAAAATAATTTTAAAATAGATTAAAAACTTAAATGTGAGACTTGAAACCATAAAAATCCTTTATGACATAATTTCTTTGACATCAGCTATAGCAACCTCTTTTTTCTTCTCTTCAGAGGCAAGAGAAACAAGAGCAAAAATAAACTATTGGGACTACATCAAAATTAAAAGCTCTGCACAGCAAAGGAAACAATAAAACTAAAAAAGGCAACCTATGAAATGGGATGATAATGTATCTGATAAAGGGTTAGTTTCCAAAACCTATAAAGAACTTATCAAACACAACACTCCAAAACCAAATAATCCAATTTAAAAATGGACAGAAGACATGAATAGACACTTTTCCAAAGAAGACATACAGATGGCTAACAGACACATGAAAAGATGTTCGTCATTACTGATCATTAGGGAAATACAAATACAAACTACAATGAGGGATCACCTCATACCTGTCAGAATGGCTAAGATCAACAATACAAGAAACAACAGGTGTTGGTGAGGAGGATGTGGAGAAAAAGGAACACTCATGCACTGTCAGTGGAAACGTAAACTGGTACAGCTCCTGGGGAAAACAGTATGAAGATTCCTCAAGATGTTAAGAATAGAACTACCCTTTGATCCAGCAATTGCACGACTGGGTATTTACCTAAAGAATACAAATACACTAATTCAAAGGGATCCATGCACCCTGATGTTTACAGTAGCGTTATTTACAATAGCTAATATATGAGAGCAGCCCAAGTGCCCATCAATTGGTGAATGGAAAAAGAAGAGGTGTTTTACGTGTGAATATTATTCAGCCATAAAAAAGCATGAAACCTTGCCCATTTGCCAATATGTGAGTAGAGCTAGAGAGTATAATGCTAAGCAAAATAAGTCATTCAGGAAAGACAAAAACCACATGATTTCACTCATATTTGGAATTTAAGAAACAAATAAGCAAAGGATGAAAAAGAGATAAATTAAGAAAGAGACTCTTAACTATAGAGAGCAAACTGATGGTTCTCAGACGGGAAAGGGATGAGGGGATGGGTTAAAAAAATGATGGGGATTAAGGAGTGAACTTACTTGCAATGAGCACCAGGTGATGTATGGAAGTGTTGAATCACTATGTTGTACACCTGAGACTAACATAATATTGTATGTTTAACTGGAATGAAAATAAAAACTTAAAAACCCTAAAAACCCCATATATTTCTAAATATCACCTGAGCACTATCATTCCAGTAAATAATCACAGATTTGAAATTTTGTTACTTCCTTATGACCTTTACACTAAGGGTAAATCTACAACTTCCCATATAAAATATTATGAATCATCATAAAGTAAATAACTTTTTTCACACTTACTGTATGCCAGGCACTATTCTAAATACTTTACCTGCAATAACTTATTTATTCTTTACAACAATACATAAGTTACATACTGCTGTTATCTTTATTTTATTGATAAGAAAACTAGAGGCACAAGAATGGTCAAAGGGGCTTTTTCAGTGTAATCAGCTAGTCAGTGGCAGGGCCCCAGATAAGTCAAGAAGTCTGGATCTAGAGACTAACCTTTTAAATACACTGGTTTACTTATATAATCTAAAAGCTAGTATTTATAAAGGAAGAAAAAACTTGAGCACTATTATCTTCCTCTATTGTTCAAGTCCTATTAGAATTTTCACTTATTCATACGCTTTATGATGGAGTTGATATGTCATCTTAATTTTTAGTCATATAGACCAAAGTAGAGTGACAAATACATAAGCAGAAATACCTCATTCTTAAAAGTGAGAATTCAATTATTGTTTTATTATCCCATCCCTTCACTCAAAATCATGTATTGAGGGGGAGGAGGTGGGTTATAAGTGATGTTATAAGTAGATTCCTTTTTATATAATGTGGAAGGAAAAAAGATTACTTTTAAAGTTGCCATACACTGTCAATGCAAAAATTACAAGTCATTTCCTCATGTATGTGTTTTATCTTGTTTTCATTATTTTATATTGTACCAGAGGAGCAATCCCAGGCACTTAACCATTTCTAAAGTATAACATGATTCAAATGTCCTGGGGCAGAACTCAATATATAATTGCACTTAAAATATAACTGCTGTTTGTTAGGGAAGTTTACTAAGCTTACTTTTTATTTTTACTTTTTAAGCTTTTAAATGTTCATTTTAAAATGTAACTCATAGATTTATGTTGGGAAATGAAGCTGATTTGAATTTTTACCATGAAGAAAACAACAGATCTTTGGATGTATGCATGAATTTAAAATTACTATATGTCCATAGTACCAAAATTAGAGTGTTTACACCCAAGCAATGATGTTGACTCTTTGCAAAGTAGCCTAGAAACCAGATAAAAGAATTTAAGTAAATGACAAATTCATTTTAAAAGGAACATAATAAAATCATAGTTTTTTTTTTTTACCTACATAGCTGTTAATTATTTCATTAGTTGATTGCACTGTATCTCTTCTTCTCGTATGCATTCTATCACTTCAGTTTCCATCTGAGAACTTTTCTTTTGTAATTCATGCCAGGGAGAATTTTCTTTCCCCTGAGATGATGGTATAATTCTTCCTTTTTGATAATAATAGCTATTTATTTTCTCCTTTTTCTCCAGTCTGCCAGGAAGTAGCAGACAAAAATACAAATTTATTCAAAGTGATCATGTTTATCTTTAGTATGTCTTCCTTCACCACGATACTCTATTTTAGTAAGTTATTTTACATGTATTTTGTTACATGTCACCTCAAAAAAATTTTGATAAAGAACACAAATGTATTAATTCAATAATACCTATTTATAGGGAGCCAGTGAGATTTCTTAAGAAAGAAAGGAAGGAGGGAAGGAAGGAAAAAAGGAAGGAAGGAAGGCAGGCTGGTTAATGTTTTCAAAATTGTTAACATCACTAAAACTTGGTAAAAACCTCTTAGGAGCAAAATTTAAAACATTTTATTAATTTTCACCAATGTGTCTAACTGATGAATCTATCATTTCTGTGTCCATTAACAGAGAAGAGCTCCTGTAGAAATGTACACATCCTGTATTAGTGGAGGAAAACAGCTGACTTGCTCTTAATTGAAAGGATAACAATTAAAATTTAGTCAGATGAATCAGCTGGTGTTACCTTCCACCCCCACCTCTATCAGCAACTAATGAAAATGTAATGCTTGTTGAAGGCATCGGAAACAAATTTGTTTTGAATTGTAGGTTGTACCAAGCTCACTTTTAATAACACCTTCCTGTGAAATGACAGACTAAAATATGTGTCCTCTGGGATGATTTATAAGAAGGGTTAGGTCGTGTTGTAAAATTTACCCTATGTTTAAATCACTGCCAACAATGAAATAACAGTAGAGCAGATGGTGATTCTACCTTAAAAAAGCCATCAATGAGTGAATCTAAAATGAAATTTAAAGTACCCCTGTATTTAAAGCATTTGTGATGACTTAGCTTTGAGTTGTATAGAAAGAGGGTAAGAATGCATACCTCCCAAATGTTATATTCATAGCAAGTACAAGTGGGGATCTCCCAGATTATATTTTTGTAACCAATTAAAATATATGATTGTACTAAAATTTTTATTTTTTTTATTTTTTTAATAATAAATTTATTTTTTATTGGTGTTAAATTTACCAACATACAGAATAACACCCAGTGCTCATCCCGTCAAGTGCCCCCCTCAGTACCCGTCACCCATTCATCCCCACCCCCCACCCCCCTCCCCTTCCACCACCCCTAGTTCGTTTCCCAGAGTTAGGAGTCTTCATGTTCTGTCTCCCTTTCTGATATTTCCCACACATTTCTTCTCCCTTCCCTTCTATTCCCTTTCACTATTATTTATATTCCCCAAATGACTGAGAACATATAATGTTTGTCCTTCTCCATTGACGCACTTCACTCAGCATAATATCCTCCAGTTCCATCCACGTTGAAGCAAATGGTGGGTATTTGTTGTTTCTAATGGCTGAGTAATATTCCATTGTATACATAGACCACATCTTCTTTATCCACTCATTTTCGATGGACACCGAGGCTCCTTCCACAGTTTGGCTATTGTGGACATTGCTGCTATAAACATTGGGGGGCAGGTGTCCCGGCGTTTCATTGCATCTGTATCTTTGGGGTAAATCCCCAACAGTGCAATTGCTGGGTTGTGGGGCAGATCTATTTTTAACTCTTTGAGGAACCTCCACACAGTTTTCCAGAGTGGCTGCACCCGTCACATTCCCACCAACAGTGTAAGAGGGTTCCCTTTTGTCCGCATCCTCTCCAACATTTGTGGTTTCCTGCCTTATTAATTTTCCCCATTCTCACTGGTGTGAGCTGGTATCTCATTGTGGTTTTGATTTGTATTTCCCTGATGGCAAGTGATGCAGAGCATTTTCTCATGTGCGTGTTGGCCATGTCTATGTCTTCCTCTGTGAGATTTCTGTTCATGTCATTTGCACATTTCATGATTGGATTGTTTGTTTCTTTGGTGTTGAGTTTAATAAGTTCTTTATAGATCTTGGAAACTAGCCCTTTATCTGATACGTCATTTGCAAATATCTTCTCCCATTCTGTAGGTTGTCTTTGAGTTTTGTTGACTGTATCCTTTGCTGTGCAAAAGCTTCTTATCTTGATGAAGTCCCAATAGTTCATTTTTGCTTTTGTTTCTTTTGCCTTCGTGGATGTATCTTGCAAGAAGTTACTGTGGCTGAGTTCAAAAAGGGTGTTGCCTGTGTTCTCCTCTAGGATTTTGATGGAATCTTGTCTCACATTTAGATCTTTCATCCATTTTGAGTTTATCTTTGTGTATGGTGCAAGAGAATGGTCTAGTTTCATTCTTCTGCATGTGGCTGTCCAATTTTCCCAGCACCATTTATTGAAGAGACTGTCTTTCTTCCAATGGATAGTCTTTCCTCCTTTATTGAATTATTAGTTGACCATAAAGTTCAGGGTCCACTTCTGGGTTCTCTATTCTGTTCCATTGATCTATGTGTCTGTTTTTGTGCCAGTACCACACTGTCTTCATGACCACAGCTTTGTAGTACAACCTGAAATCTGGCATTGTGATGCCCCCAGATATGGTTTTCTTTTTTAAAATTCCCGTGGCTATTCGGGGTCTTTTCTGATTCCACACAAATCTTAAAATAATTTGTTCTAACTCTCTGAAGAAAGTCCATGGTATTTTGATAGGGATTGCATTAAACATGTAAATTGCCCTGGGTAACATTGACATTTTCACAATATTAATTCTGCCAATCCATGATCATGGAATATTTTTCCATCTCTTTGTGTCTTCCTCAATTTCTTTCAGAAGTGTTCTATAGTTTTTAGGGTATAGATTCTTTACCTCTTTCGTTAGGTTTATTCCTAGGTATCTTATGCTTTTGGGTGCTATTGTAAATGGGATGGACACCTTAATTTCTCTTTCTTCAGTCTCATTGTTAGTGTATAGAAATGCCACTGATTTCTGGGCATTGATTTTGTATCCTGCCACGCTACCAAGTTTCTGTATGAGTTCTAGAAATCTTGGGGTGGAGACTTTTGGGTTTTCTATGTAGAGTATCATGTCATCGGCAAAGAGAGAGGGTTTGACTTCTTCTTTGCCAATTTGAATGCCTTTAATGTCTTTTTGTTGTCTGATTGCTGAGGCTAGGACTTCCAGTACTATGTTGAATAGCAGTGGTGAGAGTGGACATCCCCTGTCTGGTTCCTGAACTCAGGGGAAAGGCTCCCAGTGTTTGCCCATTGAGAATGATATTTGCTGTGGGCTTTTCGTAGATGGCTTTTAAGATGTTGAGGAATGTTCCCTCTATCCCTACACTCTGAAGAGTTTTGATCAGGAATGGATGCTGTATTTTGTCAAATGCTTTCTCTGCATCTAATGAGAGGATCCTATGGTTCTTGGTTTTTCTCTTGCTGATATGATGAATCACATTGATTGTTTTAGGGGTGTTGAACCAGCCTTGTGTCCCGGGGATAAATCCTACTTGGTCATGGTGAATAATTTTCTTAATGTACTGTTGGATCCTATTGGCCAGTATCTTGTTGAGAATTTTTGCATCCATGTTCATCAGGGATATTGGTCTGTAATTCTCCTTTTTGGTGGGGTCTTTGTCTGGTTTTGGAATTAAGGTGATGCTGGCCTCATAGAACGAATTTGGAAGTAGTCCATCTCTTTCTATCTTTCCAAACACCTTTAGGAGAATAGGTATGGTTTCTTCTTTAAACGTTTGATAGAATTCCCCTGGGAAGCCATCTGGCCCTGGACTTTTGTGTCTTGGAAGGTTTCTGATGACTGCTTCAATTTTCTCCCTGGTTATTGGCCTGTTCAGGTTTTCTATTTCTTCCTGTTCCAGTTTTGGTAGTTTGTGGCTTTCCAGGAATGCATCCATTTCTTCTAGATTGCCTAATTTATTGGCGTATAGCTGTTCATAACATGTTTTTAAAATCGTTGTATTTCCTTGGTGTTGGTAGTGATCTCTCCTTTCTCATTCATGATTTTATTAATTTGAGTCTTCTCTCTCTTCTTTGTAATAAGGCTGGCTAATTGTTTATCTATCTTATTAATTCTTTCAAAGAACCAACTCCTGGTTTTGTTGATCTGTTCCACAGTTCTTCTGGTCTCGATTTCGTTGAGTTTTGCTCGAACCTTTATTAACTCTCTTCTTCTTCTGGGTGTAGGATCTTTTTGCTGCTTTTTCTCTAGCTCCTTTATGTGTAAGATTAGCTTCTGTATTTGAGTTCTTTCCAGTTTTTGAAAGGATGCTTGTATTGCGATGTATTTCCCCCTTAGGACTGCTTTCACTGCATCCCAAAGATTTTGAACAGTTGTAACTTCATTCTCATTAGTTTCCATGAATCTTTTTAATTCTTCCTTAATTTCCTGGTTGACCCTTTCATCTTTTAGCAGGATGGTCCTTAACTTCTTTGTGTTTGAGGTCCTTCCAAACTATTTGTTGTGATTTAGTTCTAATTTCAAGGCATTATGGTCTGAGAATATGCAGGGGACGATCCCAATCTTTTGGTATCGGTTCAGGCCCAATTTGTGACCCAGTATGTGGTCTATTCTGGAGAAAGTTCCATGTGCACTTGAGAAGAATGTGTATTCAGTTGAGTTTGGATGTAAAGTTCTGTAGATATCTGTGAAATCCATCTGGTCCAGTGTATCATTTAAAGCTCTCATTTCTTTGGAGATGTTGTGCTTAGAAGACCTATCGAGTATAGAAAGAGCTAGATTGAAGTCACCAAGTATAAGTGTATTATTACCTAAGTATTTCTTCAGTTTGGTTATTGATTGATTGATATATTTGGCAGCTCCCAAATTCGGGGCATATATATTGAGGATTGTTAAGTCCTCTTGTTGGATAGATCCTTTAAGTATGAGATAGTGTCCCTCTTCATCTCTCACTACAGTCTTCGGGGTAAATTTTAATTTATCTGATATAAGGATGGCTACCCCTGCTTTCTTTTGAGGACCATTTGAATGGTAAATGGTTCTCCAACCTTTTATTTTCAGGTGGTAGGTGTCCTTCTGTCTAAAATGAGTCTCTTGTAGACAGCAAATAGATGGGTCTTGCTTTTTTATCCAGTGGGGACAGGTGACTTGGGACCCTACTCTTCCACCATCTTGTCCCTCTAATACCTGAAATTTTTATTTCAAATGTGACACTGCAATAAAAAAAAACTCTAAGCACTCAATTACCAGAAAATCAAATTAACTACATCTTATTTCTAAAGCATCCTATTTTTTAATCTTTTAATATTATATATAAGTTATATTATCTTCTTTCTAGTAATTGTGGATAACTATAATGGGCTCCTTTCATTAAAAACAAATAATATTCTAAGGGTGTAATTACACTGATTCATGCCAAGATAGATTCATGTGAAGTTAAAGTGTTTTATACAATTAGCTTTAAATTTTCAGACAAGGGCGTCCCGGGTGGCTCAGCTGTTTAGCGCCGCCTTCAGCCTGGGGCATGATCCTGGAGACCCCGGATCGAGTCCCACGTCAGGCCCCCTGCATGAAGCCTGCTTCTCCCTCTGCCTGTGTCTCTGCCTCTCTCTCTCTCTGTCTCTTAAGAATAAATAAAGTCTTTTTTAAAATAAATAAATAAATAAATATAAATAAATAAATAAATAAATAAATAAATAAATAAATAACTTTTCAGACAAGATTATCAGGTTATTTCCCCTAGCCATCCATACACTTCCATAAATCTTCATAGTAGGCCAGATACTGTTATACACTTCAATAAAGCCTGTTAGTATTTCTCATACTTGAATGTGCTTTGTTCCATGTAAGCTATCACCCCTAGATTCTGAACTTCTTAAGGTGAAGAACTATTTCATCACCTATAGTACAAACCCAACCCTATCATAGTGCATAGTGGCTCTTAAAAAAGATACAGTGAATAAATGAATAAATGTCTTTAACACTTGAATTAATAAATGAAGCTCTGTTTTAGAAAGTGAATTTAAAACTTACAAAAAAGATGTGTGTAATAGGAATTTCTTCTGAAGGAACTTCTCTAAAAATTAGAAAGTGCTGTCACTTGTTGGTTACATCAGGTAAAACATGATAAGTCATACTCCAAAGACCATATATAATTTGGTACCAGAGTTTAAGTAAATGAGATTTATAATACTATAAATAAGTTTTTTCTTAGCAATAGATTTTAATTATGTGCTAACTCTACTAACTACTAAAGCCTAAGGCCTTTGAAATTACTATTTTGGGTTTTATAATATTTTATATTTTCAGATGTCACAGGCACAGGACTATTGGAGTTGATAACAGTGTCAAAGCATTTCAGGAGTTTCTATTTCCATTATTCCTGAATTCCTAAATCTTCTGAAGCATATATCAGTATCACAGATGACTGAGGTAAAAATCACCCAACAATTAGAACAAAGCCATATAATTTCTGTGTTGTTTACTTACTATCAGCCCTCCCTCCCCGACCTAGACTCTCCTTGCTGTCCTTTCCTTTAATATGACTGTGGAACTTGTTTTCTGGCTCAACTTCCACCTTCCCACTCACTCCTAAAACCATTTTGATCTAGTTGCTATCCCAGAACTTCATCGTTTTTTCTTTTATAAGGTTAAGCTACTAATTCCATGTTACTAAACATAATAGAAAATTCTTTACCATACTTGACTTCCTAACAGCATTTGCCACCAATAACCTTATAGCTAGTACTCTATACATCTAGTGGATAGTTCCTTTTTTAAAGATTTTATTTATTTATTCATGAAAGACACACAGAGAGAGGCAGAGATAAATAGGAAGACGGAGAAGTAGAACGCTCCCCAGAAGGAACCTGATGTGGGACTTGATCCCAGGACTCCTTGGGATCATGACCTGAGTCAAAGGCAGATGTTCAACCACTGAGCCACCCAGGCAGCCCTTACCTTTGGATATTCCCACTTGGTAATCCATAGTCATCTTAAACTCACATATGCCCCACCACAGTCATCTTCCTCCTTACATAATATGTTAATCCCCTTGTGGTACCTATCCCAGTGAATTATATATACACCATAGAGTTCACCACTTGAGACCCAAACCTGGGTGTTTTCTCTGATTTCTCTCTGCCTCTTATTCTATAATACAAGTAATCACCCAGATCTATAGATTCCACCTCCAAAATACACCTCCGTTATTTTTTTCCACTTCTCTCCCTCCCAGTACCACTAATTTCAGTCCTACATCATATCTCTTGTTTAGATTATACAACCTCTTAGCTGGTATCTTGAACTTCATTCATTCCAATCTAGCCTCTACACTTCAGTAATTTTTCTAAAATGCAGATTTTGTCATGATTTATACATGCTATACAGCTTCCAAATTTTTCCATTACACTCAGGACAAAACCCAAACATCTTATAAATTCTAATTGTAACCCTTGCAAGTGGCTCAATTTATCGGCACTTCCCTCTTATTCTATACTCCTGCTATACTGAACAACCCCAAATTGTTATGCTCATTTGCTTATTTGGTTTTATTCATATGCTATTTTCTTTGCTTAGGCTGCTTCCCACATTCACCTGTCCGTTACTTGCCACATAATAGGCACTCACTAAATATGTACTGAAAAATATTGGATGATATACTACACTTGATCTTAGCCAAAAGGCTAAGAGGCGATTGGATAATATACTACAAAATAAAAACTTTGTTCCATTGGGAAGAATAAAGTTCAACAAAATAAAGGCTATTATTTCTGTAAAGAAAATTTAAATGGAGTCAAAAATTGACTCAGTTTTAAACAAAACATAGTGTTTGATGTATATAAGTTCAATTGAATATATGATGATCCATGGCTTGAATAAATCAACTTATTTATTAAACCACATGAAACTTTTTCAGTAACTACACCAGATGTTGCAAAAATTATTCATCTGGTGAATTTTATTAAAGTGAATTAAGATTCACTTTAATAAAAGTCAAAATGTTCTTGTGATTGTTCAGAACATATGTGAAATAATTTGTCATTCTTGGATCACATTTTTAGAGAGAAAGTCAGGAACTATAAGAAAATGTCCAGAGCAAAACTATGACAATAGCTACTAAAGTATTTTTACATGAGTAAATGTAGATTCATGAATTTTAAGAAGCATTTATTTGAAAAAAAAAAAAAACTAAAAAAACCCCACATTTATTTGCATACACATGTGCAATATGAATGCAACAGGCATTAATTGGGTTGTATATAGCTAGGACAATTAAATATTCTAGTTAAACCCCATCTTTCCTCAAATATATTCAGTTAAATTGGGACTTAAATCCTACTGATTGGTGGAACTGGGTGATGCCTCTTTTCCACATTTCTATCTGCATCTATTAATTTAGAACTTTTTTTACTCTAACCCATGCAGTTTGGGTGTGTGCAAATATATATAACACAATGTAGTAGTCTTCAACTTCTGTCAGATAGTAGGAAAAATACAAAACGACCTGGAGCAGAAGCTCACTCGGGGCATATGGTCTCCATAGACAAAATAGGTCCAAGCTTTGGAGGGAGTTGTTGGTTACCAATACAGTGGTGGCTACTTTTTACCCAACTCAACCACTCTGGATGCATGTGTGCTTTGAGAAATTTAATAAATTAGGCACAAGCCTGCTACTTTTGTGCTGTAGTCTTTGTGTCCTCCTTTTATGAAATGTCTCACAGATGGAGGGGATGGCAACCCTTCCTCTGTGAAATATTTCCAGAACTCTGAGTAGTGGGAGGCAACGGCAGTGCAACACCTGTGCATATCAAGATATGGTGATGATCAAAACTAATCATTGCCGGTTCTATTGTTTAGACGTGTGCCACTGTACTGCTTATCTAGATATCACTTATGTCCTTGAGGTGTATCAGTGCCTTTTCATTGGTATATACAGATATGCCTGGAAATTCTTTAAAATATTGGGGGAAGTTAATGAAATAAAAAAACTGAATTATAATTAATCAGGGTAAGAGTTTGGAGCATCACATATAGGATATTTATATATATATGCACTCCTTTGTGTGTAAAGCTGTTACATCTGTGATATCCCAGTTATATACTGTTAACTGGTTGTTCAGTATAGCAGGAGTATAGAATAAGAGGGAAGTGCCAATAAATTGAGCCACTTGCAAGGGTTACAATTAGAATTTATAAGATGTTTGGGTTTTGTCCTGAGTGTAATGGAAATTGTAATGGCTGAACATATTAACTCATAAGTATTTTCTGTCAAGGTCAGAAATTTATAGAGTTTGTTTTTCTTTGGATAGCTTTTCTCTCTGTTTTTGAACTATGAAAATGAGTGAGGAAATTAACTCAAGCATTTTGTTTCCTAGGAGCCTAGAGAAATAAATCTGCTTCAAGTTATATTGTAAGACTTAAAATGTTTGCATTTCTGAGAACACATTATTAGGCTGGTAGAAATAATTCTTCAAGAAATATGGAAATGGTAACTTCCCAAAAATGAAATATTGGGTTATTGTTCCCAATTCTCCCTCTCTCTGAAATATTTTTTTCATGGACACTCTTTGCCATGCTACCCTACAATTCTATAAAAGTTTCACTAGAAAAGGTCAGGTATATTTTCCTTGCACCATTGACTCTGAGCTTCTTCATGCAGCTCGCTTTGGCCAATGGAATATTGGTGGGTTTAATAGGAATAGAAGCTTTACTCTGTGTCCATACTTTGGCTTGCCCTCATGCACCTGTGCCTTCTGCCATGAGAAGATAATGCCTGGAGCAGCTATGGTCCAAGAAGCATGAGAAGACATATGGAGTAGCTTGAGCACAAGTCATAGCCTGGAGCTAAGACCAGAACATCTCGTTGGGGTCAGCAGATCCAGAGGCTACCTACAGTGCTATAAGTGAGAAATAAATGCTTACTATTTTAAGCCACTGGAATTCAGATATATATGGTTGTTAAACAGCAAAATTGTAGCAAAACCCTGTCTGATGTATTCAGTATCTTCCCCTTCCTGGCATTTACCCATACATTTTGTTATAACTTTTATGATATACAAACAGGGTATTTATAGGAAAATAATTTTCTAGGTAATCCTTCAATTTTTATAATGAAACATTACAAAATACCATGTGTTTGTTTTTTAAAGTCTCAAATAAATTAAGTTGTACTTTATCTTAAAATTAATTTGAAATCACTTTTAAAAAGGCTTATTTTTAGCAAAAAGACTGAATAATCCATACTCTTAGCAGGGAAAAATTACTTAGAAAAAAGTTATATTGATAAAAAAGCTACTTTCAAAATTTCTATTTATATCACAGGCAGTTCAGTTGTTTGTAGGAAATCAATATTTTCCAGTTTTAGGTTAAACTTTGAGTTTTTCCTATGCTGTTTAATATTTGACATTAAATTAAAACTAAATTGGCATACTTTATCAGTTTGATAATAATAATTTAAAATATGTAATATTAGGGTGATACCAGTCTTTATTTAAAAAAAAATAGACTAAATGTTACATAACAAAACCAAAACCAATAAGAAACAAACAAAGAAAAACAGATGAAAAATGTTTCAGTTTAGGAGTAGGTGCTTTGGGATGCTAACCAAATTTTGTGACTGATTGTGGTCACTTTTGTAAATGATTTGGAAGGGAATGTCTTTGAATTATCTGGAGCCTTGTAATATAAGTTTGTGCTTAAGACATTAGGGAACAGGCTCTTCAGAGGAAACATGCCAGAGACATTTAACACATTAATAGTGTGAATGGTCTTCTAGCAGTTTAGAGCAAAGGCTCTATAAAAATCCAAAGTAACATTATTAATAATTTGTATTTACCATAGTGCCCTTCTCTGGCGATCTCTTAAAGCACTTTGCAAAACTTCATAAGTATCTTTATTTTCATGCCTAGCAGAAGCTGTATCCTAACCCATTCATGTGTCATATTTATGGAATGTATAACTAGATTTGCACCTCAAGAATCAGGACAAACATATTCTGCAGAGTGATAATTTAACAGCAGAGTCATGACACTTCTCCAAAGAAAGAGCAATTCAGCATTATCCTCTTTTTTTAAAAAAAATATTTATTTATTCATGTAGACATAGCGAGAGAGAGAGAGAGAGAGAGAGAGAGAGAGAGAGGCAGAGATAGAAGCAGACTCCATGCAGGGAGCCCGACGTGGGACTCGATCCCGGGACTCCAGGATCGCGCCCTGGGCCAAAGGCAGGCGCTAAACCGCTGAGCCACCCAGGGATCCCCTCAGCATTATCTTCTAATGCTACCTCAGGACTGTCGTCATATTTGCCTCACCTTTCTCATTTTAATTGGAGCAACCTAGACCAAAGTCAAGATTTCATAATTTCTAGGGACTGGATATACTAGAACATCGCTAGAGTTGGAAATTCCAGATTATTTACTCCCATTGCCTCTTTTTTTTTTTTTTCTCCCCTGACAAACTCCCATCCTTGTCCTTTGTTGTCTGCAAATCTAAATTTCTGCCCCACTTAAAAATTACCTTTCATTTTGCTTTAGGAAAGCAGCACAATTTAGAGAAAGTACTATGGATTAAGCATCCATAAATGCTATGGATTAAGCATCCATAAACCCTGTCCCAGCACTGGTTTAACTTGGGGTTAAGAGAGAAGTGGAGGAGAAAAAATGAAGCAGAATAATTTAGTGGGGTTAAAATCTTGCCCACCTTATGGGATTGTTGTGGAAATTGAGTAAAGCACATAGAAGAAGTTCAGCATACTGTAAGTATTGATAAATGCCAAGTCTTTACCATTGCTGTGGCCTGCTTTGCAAGCTCACTCACTTTGCAATTCTATATTGAAGATTATATAGTTAATGTCTAAAGGATATTTAAAGTTATCTTTGAATGATACTTATTCATAGATTGCCTTCAGCAAACTTAATAATTATCATCTTTTAAAATTTTTTTCTAATCTTGTAATATTCTTGCCAGGGTGTCATAACAGAATTCTGTTGGCTTCTTAAATGAGTTAGGAAGTGCTCCCACATTTTCTTTCCTTGGAAAATTTGTGTAAGATGGATATTATCACTGCCTTTAATATTGAGACGATTTCAGTGTTGAGGCCATCTAGTCATGAATTTTATGTGTGGGGAAGAAGTCTATTTCTGGATTCAGTATCTATAATTGTTATAGTCTTAATATTTCCTATTTCTTATCTCAATTTGGTTAGCATTTTTTCTAGTTACTTTCCACTTCACCTAATTTTTGTAGTTCATAAGCCTAAATTCCTCATAATATTTGTAATTTTCTCTTATTTGATTTTTTTAAAGATTTTATTTATTTATTCATGAGAGACATAGAGAGAGAGGCAGAGACATGGGCATAGGGAGAAGCAGGCTCCATGCAGGAACCTGATGTGGGACTAAATCCTGGAACTCTGGCTCCTGCCCCTGAGCCAAAGGCAGATCTCAACCTCTGAGCCACCCAGGCGTCACTCTCTTACTTGTTTTTAACCCTCTTTTTTTTTTTTTTTTTTTTGAAATCCTGTTGGTTCTTTAGGACTTTTTTTGTAAGTTCTTAGTCATTCTTAAAAGACCTTATCATTTTTTTAAGCATTTGCAATGACTCTACATTAGGGCTACCCAAGAGTACATGATTCTTAAATTCTAGAATGATCCTGGCCAGACTTAAATCTAGACTAGCCCAGTTTGGCCATGTGCTAGACATATGTTTTCAACTGTGGGATTTAATGCAAACACTTTAGTTTGTGTGTGTAGAAAAATGCAAGTACTTTGGGTAATGTTTAAGGATGGTAGGCAGCATAAGGGCATAGATGGCCTGAAGACACAGCAGAAGACCATGATTCACTATGTGAAGGCTGGCTGGATAGGCTCAACAAAAAGTCAGGTGCATGGGAAAAAGCAATCTCAATTTGTTTACAGGGAGTAATGATATGCTTTTTAGTAGGTATCTCTATGGTGACTCAAAAACAGTTAATCCCAAACATTAATGAGTAAATGCTCTTTTATGAATGATCTGACAAACTGATAAGAAATCGACATTAAAGCTATTTGCAGTACATTGGTGTATGATGAACTACAGACAGGGTATTTTAAGACACTAAATTAGAAAGCAAGTTTGAACATGGAGACTTGATGCATGATTTTGTAACAGCTGCTGTGAATATTAATAATACTGCTTAATGACTTTTGTTTTCCCATGGCACGTTCAAAAATTGTTTTAAATTAATTTTTAAAATGACTGTTCCTCATGCCTTTTAGCAGTTTGAGCACAACCTTAAATCAATTTACCCTGATGAGCTAATGCCTTTATAAATGCAAGTATACAACCATTCACACAAACACCTAATTAAATAATTTTAACAATTAAAGCTGTGTTTCAGGGATTTAATAATGGGGAGGGAGTTTATTTTTAAAATTGTAATCAGCAATGCCAAATTTTGGCTCCAAATTTTAAATTATTTACCTTTATAAGGATCTTTTCGGTGTCTAGTACTGATCTGTTTAGTGTCTAGTACCTTCAAGATGTATTAAACATTGGTGCTTTTAGCATTTTAAAATCCTAAATCATGCCAAACTTAAATGGAAAACTACGGAAAGTGACTTCTATTCTGAATCAATCAGTATTTTTCACACTAATCTGTTTCAGGTTTGATAGATCTAATTTCCCACGCAAACCATTTGTTTTTAGCATGCTCTTAGGGTTTTGTCCCCTGCTACATGAAATTTGGATAATTTAGCTGACTTTCTCTACTTTTTTATTGACTCTGTACATAATAAAAAAGAATTCCTTCAGAATATGACTATTTGTCTTGAAAAAGATAATTTTATTATTTTTTCTATAGTATATCTAGAGCATTAATTTTTTTATTTTGAAGGTAGAGAAACTGTGGGAAATATTTGCTTTGACCATTGAAGATACAGAGTTCAGTTTCAAAGTCCTTTAATAGAGGATCCAAGCACATATTGATAGGAACTAAAAACTAGTCACTGTATTTCAGTATAAAAAAGAAACCTGTCTTTAGTGGTAGGAAGTAAAATGACATTGGAAAAGTTCAACATGTGTATTTTAAAATATAGACTGATTTTTGTATATAGTTTATATAATTATAACCAAAAGTATAATAGTGTCTATATTATGAGTACTTAGTAGGTGCTAGCTAGCATCACCCTAGACACTTTGCAGACATTTTCCTGTTTAATTTTTGTCACTGCACCACATATGTATATTAGTCATGTTGAGAAAGGCAGTCTCATGCATGCAGTCTTTTAATCCCCTCTTTGACACATATGAATGGGCCTTGGACCTGGAATACTTTCTTACCAAGAGATGGAGAATCCACATAGCTTGTGCTGGGCTTGTCACCTCATGTGGGAATATTTTTTTCCCTATTTCAAACTCAATGTGTGTTCCTTTGTTTTGTTAAAGCAAATGTATTATATGGCATCTGGCCAGTC
This sequence comes from Canis aureus, assembly GCF_053574225.1. Taxonomy (NCBI): domain Eukaryota; kingdom Metazoa; phylum Chordata; class Mammalia; order Carnivora; family Canidae; genus Canis; species Canis aureus. The sequence goes on from NC_135619.1 coordinate 26,586,756, forward strand.
TCACTGCCAAATCTGTCCCCTGCAGGTAGGTAGGAAACAGGATCCTTGGTTCTGCAGTGGTACAGGATAGATAAATGGCTTGGAGGGACTCGATGGCCATAGGAGACTTCATTAACACTGGTTAATGAAGCTGATCTTCCTCTGTCTCTTCTCTGAGTAAAACATTGTTCCATACTCAGTATTTGACTATTGCATTTTCCTTGGCAACTTAGATGCCAAGAGGAAGTGAGCAAAAGTGTTCTGACTTCAGTTTTGGTGATTGGCAACCGATGATACTTGCTCAACAATCTACATTATAAAATTGAAACAACCAAAGCTCAGAGTATGGGAGACAGTCCTCCATCGTGCATCTAGTATCAGCTCTTATTCTGGATTATTTTTTGAAGGATGTTTGTACAGCAAACCACATTGGGAAATATTAGTAGTGTCTTACACCTAGGTAGAGGGCAGGTTTTTTTTCTGACCAGTTTAATAAATATAATATCTTCCTGTGTTTGACAATGTTACTAGCAGACCTCTTTAAAATATTGGCATCTCCTAAACTTGAAGTTTCTCAGATGGCAAATCCACTGTGTCCTGCCTCCATATCACATCCATGGGATTTGAGGGACAAATGGGGAACTGAAGTAAATATGAAACCATGATGATTTCTCTGCATTAGTCATGAAGTTCTTGATCTCTGATCTAGTAGCCTCATATCTACCAGAATCTGTAAAACTCTGACAGGCAAACTTGTTGGCTTGCAAGTATAGTAAAAAGTTTGGACTCGTCACAGTTCTAGGCAAAGGGAAGCCAAAGACAATGTAGACAGTAAATAGCAAATCGTTTTGGTATTTGAGTCGAGACTCGTCTCTGAAAGTTAGCTTTTATGATATTTGCCTTTATAATAGCAACAGGCTTCAACATGGAAGATGTAGTGTTACACCAACTTAAATTTGCTCATTTTGAGATGTTGCTTTTCACTAAAAAAAATTTTTTAGAGTCCTATGGTTGAAGTTATCAGTCCTCTTTCTGCATAAGTTTCAGGATTTTGTGTCATGTTAGAAAACTTTGTCAAACCTGGGTTATAAAATCATTTACCTACATTTTGTCCTGGTGATTTTATGTTTTTATGGTTCAGATTTAAGTAATAAGACCATCTGGAATTTCCCCTGGTATATACTGTTAGGTCCCAATAAAATCTTTGTTTTTGTTTGTTTTTCCAAACTTTTATCAGGTTTTTATGAAAAATATTTTCTTTGTAGTACATCATCTTCTCAATGATTTTAGATGAGAAGTTTATCAAATATTAAAGTCTCTTTGTTCATTTGAGTCAATTTCTGCATACATATTAATGCCCATTGACATAATGTCAGTATCACTCAATTTCTGAGGCTCTAGAGCATATTTTAATGTTTAATCCCATTGCTCTTCTTTTAAAAAAAAATTTTTTTTTAAAGATCCTATTTATTTATTCGTGAGAGACACAGAGACAGAGAGGCAGAGACACAGGCAGAGAGAGAAGCAGGCTCCATGCAGGGAGCCTGATGTGGGATTCAATCCCGGGACCCCAGGATCACACCCTGGGTGGAAGGCAGGTGCTAAACCTCTGAACCACCCAGGCATGCCTGCTCTTCTTTTACAGAATTTTTTAGCCATTATTTTACTTTTTATGACTTACTTTTTTCATAGTTAAAAACAAAAGCTGGAAGAGTAGATATCCTTATGTCATTTCCCACCTCAGATACAGAGTATTCCATATGTTACTATTGAGACCACTGTTTGCTATGTATAACTTTCTCTTATGTGCTTTTTATCAGTTCCCTTCTTTACCTAGTTGCCAAGACTTTTTTCATGAATGGGTGTTGATTTTGTCAAATAGCTTTTCTCATACTCCTTTATTTTTCCAATGTTTTATAGTATTCATTAACCACATTAACGGATTCATTGTGAACGTTAAATCAGTCTTGCATTTCTGGGATGAATTCTACTTGTTGTGATATATTATCATAGATGAATGGATAGATCAATAGATGATAGATTTGATTTGCTAAGTTTTCATTTATAATTTTGATACATTTTCATGAGAGAAATGGTAATTTCCCCTTCTTTTAATGTTTTGTTGGGAAATGTTCTGTTTATTTTTTATTCTTTGAAATGATTTGTTAAAATTAGAATAATTTCTTCCTTAAATGTTTAGAACAATTCACCACTTACGCCATCTATCATAAGTTTCTTGGTAGAAAAAATTTAAATTTTTCAATTACTTTATCAGTATCATTCTAATTTTCTACCTATATATCAGTTTTATGAAATAGAATTTTTCTACTTTAATAAGGTTTTACATTTTTTGGCATGAAGATTGTGTTTAATCTTTGTGTGTTAATAATGTGTTTCATTAAATTTGTATTGTCTAAGTAATCTGCATATTTTGGCAATTTGTATTTGCTTATTTGTTTTTCTTGATCAATTTTGCTAGTGCTTTATCGAATGTACTAAAAATTGCCATCTTTTCACCTTCCTGACTTTTTAAATTTTAGGTTTGTTTACTAATTTTTTTATATTTATATTTATATTCTTTAGTTCCTTCTATTTTGCGGGGTTAAGTAGGTTGCTTTTTTCTAGCTTCCTGAGATTAAAGCCTGGAGCTTTGAATATCGGTCTTTATTTTTTCTTATATATTAATTTAGGATTATTAATTTCTTTCCAAGCCTTGATTTCTGTGCATCATACACATTTTGATATATTATATTTTCCATTATATATTTCTACCATTTTTTATTCTATCATAATGGATTTTTTTAGTCTAAAATATTGTCATTTAATTAGGGTTTTATTTTTCAGCTACACTAATGCAATTAGTGGTATATACATATTTACTTATGTGTATTTGTAATTGGTTTTACTTGATTTATCATTCTTTTATAAATTTCCCTTTCTCACTTTCCTTGGAATTAATCAAATATTATTTATCATTCCATTTTACCTTCTAATGGTTTCAAACTACACACTTTTATCATGCTTTTAGTGCATGCCCTAGAAATTACAATATGCAATCTTACTTTATCACATTGTTATAGTCTGTTATTCCCTTTAAAATATAAGAAGCTTATGAAGGGTACAGAATATGCCACCCCAAAATATGACTGTATGAATTCAGGGCATACCTCACCAAAATATACTTTGATATATTGATTATTTTGAGCTATAGCCACTTGAAAAACAGCAAATGCAGGGTGAGACTTTCTCTGAACCTTTATCTGCCTAAAGACTGACCTCTGAAAGGAGATCAATTGTAATAAATCCCCTCCCTGGGAATTTCATAAACCAGGGGAAATTGACTGCTACATGGGAAGGAGACTAGACATTGGCACCACCTCCACACAAAGCAGGTCACAAATCATCATATCTTCAATCTATTCTTCTAAGGGCCCATTCATCTTTCCCAAAAATTATTTACTGTCCCCTTTCCTTATTAAGATATTTAAGCCTGAATTCTAAGCCATTTGGGGGAGTTACTCATTTTTCCCAGGTATCTCCTATGTATACATGAAGTATACATGTTAATGAACTGTTTTTATTTTACTAATCTGTCTTCTATTACAGAGATCTCAGCTAAGAATTCAGAAGAGTAGAGGGGAAAGTTATCCCCCTCCCTACCGAAGTAAGGCAGATTTTATATGAAATTTTAAATTTATGAAGTTTTAGAATCATTTATTTCATCACCCAGGAAATATTTTTCCCCAAAATTTAAAGTGTTCGTTCATCTCCCAACATCAATACTCATAATGATTATTTCCATGTATTACATTTTTACAGTGTACTTAGTATGCTAGCAAGTTTCTTTCCTATCCTCTTTAGAAAGATTCTCTTGCCTCTCTCATGGATTTTAAAACTGCCATGTATCATTTTGCTATTCTGTTTTATAATCAGAAACAGTCCCAGCATTTTGAATCTTTTTAAATTGCTTATTTATATAAGAAAGCTACATAAATATGTGTCTAAAAATCAGTATAACTGCTGATAATGAATATTGCTTTGTTACATACACTTAAAAAGACTTACTTTCCAGAGGACTCTGACTAGAGACTTCTTTTGGCAGTTAAAAGACTTGCTTTTTTTAATGGGAATTTTATCATATTTCATATGCAAGAAGATTGCCAAAGTGTAAATTATTGAATCCATAGTGTTGTGTTGCAAAATAAGCTGCTAAAGAAACATGATTAGCTAATTGCATCTAATGAGTCTGAAAACATAACACCTCCTCCACATAAGAAGTATTAGGAAAGGATCCTTTTTCTCTTTTCTCTTTTTTCTTTCTCTCCTTTTTCTTTTTTTCTCTTTGGCCACTTCTGCCTTACTTGGTAAGAAGGGCTGCTGTTTTCCCTAAAACTTATTCTTTGTTTGCTTAAGAAGCTGATACCTGCTGATAAAATGGCTTTACTTCCAAATGATAAATTATCTAAATTAACTTTAATTGTTTGCAGACAATTTTATGCAAATGAAGACATTTAAGAAATAGAAGCATAAAGATTTAATAGGCAAGAGCCTGAGGAGAAATAAAATTTTCCATTCTTTTTGAAATTTAAAATTGATGATAATGTTGAATATAACAATTAAAGATGGAGTGAGAAAAAGAAAGAAATTTGTAATTTGCATGACTAAGGAATCCAAACTTTGAGTATTGAAGAAAATCAAAGAAAACATACATAGCTTGCTATTTGGTATTTGTGTAGTTCTGAAAGTTTTCATTCAGATAAGTCAATATTTCTGTTTAGGTATGTTTTTTTTTTAATATTTTATTTCCTGGAATTGTGGTTTCATTTAGTTTACACTGGAAATTGAAAGTCCATTAGAAGTGGAGGACCTGGGTGGCTCAACAGGTTAAGCATCCAATTCTTGATTTCGGTCTAGGTCATGATCTCAGGGTCATGGGATGGACCCCCACATTGTGCTCTTCACTGAGTGTGGAGCCTGTTTAGGATTCTCTCTCTCTCTCTACCCCTCCCCTCTTCTCTCTCTCTCAAAAACAAAAACAAACAAAAACAAAAAAGAAAAGAAAAAAGAAAGTTCATTAGAAGTGATTCCACAATACTCTGCTGCCAGGTTGCATTCTTTAGAGAGTTTAGTTATAGTCATTTTCTAAAGTTGATCAATTTCTTTTTTATAAATTTAAAATTGTGATTGACAGTGTCACTTGAAAATACCAACATATTTAGACAAACTGCTTTTCATTGTATTTTATATGAAAATTTTGATCTCTTTAACTTTGAAAATTTATTTATCTCATTCATAACTAGAAGTTTATGGTTGATTTTAAGAGGGTTTAAGTCAAAATATAGTATTCGGTGTTTTTAAGAAAAAAATCACTAAGGGGGATTTTTTTCAGCAGTTGAGCACCTGCCTTCGGGTCAGGGCATGATCCTGGAGTCCTGGAATTGAGTCCCACATAGGGCTCCCTGCATGGAGCCTGCTTCTCTCTCTGCCTTTGTCTCTGCCTCTCTCTCTGTGTGTCTCTCATGAATAAATACAAAAAAAAAATCTTTAAAAAATCACTAAGGAAAAATAATTTATTTTATAAGGTACTAAATATTGTATAAGACATTCTTGGGGCAGCCCCAGTGGCCCAGCGGTTTAGCCCCACCTTCAGCCTGGGGTGTGATCCTGGAGACCTGGGATTGAGTCCCACATTGGGCTTCCTGCATGGAGCCTGCTTCTCCCTCTGCCTGTGTCTCTGCCTCTCTCTCTCTCTCTCTCTCTCTCTCTCTCTATATATATATATATATATATATATATATATATATATATCATTGTCTGTCATGAATAAATAAATAAAATCTTAAAAAAAAGACATTCTTCAAAATATCCATAAACATGGATAAGAGTATTTATAAAGAATCCTGAAAGATCTACATAAGAGGAATCTCTTTTTGGTTCTTTCTGGATTTATTTCTTGAATTAGCAAAATGCATTTTTTAACTTAATGATATTAACCATAATGTATAATAGACCTTAGTTGTTTTGTCTGCCTTTCTTCTTGAGAGGAGCTACTTTTGTCTGTTATTTACACCTTTTGTTTCAAATGGAAATCAGACTCTTTAAGTCCCTGACTCTTTTATCAGAGTGATTGGCCTATGGGTGAGCATCTGACCCAATGAGGGCCAGAGTTCCTCATTTTTTTCTCGTTAGTTCTGGGGAACAGATCCATTACATTTGTTACAAATTTGTGAGAGTATCAGTTGAGAAGCCACTACTACTTAGCATATGTGAAGAAAGCCAGTCTGCAATAGATGATAATGAACCTGTGAGAAAGAAGCAGCAATGAGTGGGGGAAAAAAAGGAAATATATTGACAATAAACATGTTACTAGTTTTAGCTTTTGAAGGCCAGCACCAAACTCATTCCTTCATTATTTGAGTCAAAATTCATTTTTTGTGTCATCTAGTTCAATGTGAATTTCTGTAACCAAGAATTTTGAACAAAGTAATTTTTTATCTGATTCTTTATTGTGTTCCATTCATTTAGCAGCTTTTCCTCTCAGTGTAGATAAACCCAAATATTCCTTTTCTTTCCCTATGTTAGAGAATTTTTTCTTACTTCTATGTTCATGCCAGGACTCTCTCTTTTCTTCCCTTAATTGATAGAAATCTTCTTGACTAGGTTATTGGCTGCATATGCTCACTGCTTTCTCACACATTATCCTTCTGCATTTTTGCTTATATTTCCACCATTTTCCTAAAAATTATTTCACAAAGTTCCTAGAGAACAAGCTCAACATGAGTTGAAAAGTATTTATTTAATGCTTTCTATGTACCAGACTGTTTCTGGGTCTGGGTGAACAAGACTAGTGGTGAAAAAGACAAAGTCCCTCCTATAAGGGAGCTCACATTCCAATGAGGGAAATAAATAATAAATAAATACATTTTTTTGAAAGAAAAAAGATAACTTTGGGCACAAAATGGGATTTTTACTAGTAATAATAAAGAATAATGCAATGAAGTCAGAACAACTAGCTCCCCCATATTAAAATGATAAGGTGATATTTATAATTCAATTTTGTACAAAGCAGTCAGCAATTCTAAGTGGATCTTGTTTATATTTGATGAAAAAAATAATTTATTTTCTTTGATAGGAAGAGAAATAATTTCTTTTTCCTGGTTTAGCTCACTATATAAGACTTCAAGCATGGATCTTTCCTCCTATTCTTATTATTTAATGTAAGAATTTAAATATCGGTCTTTTAGAAATAAAATTTCCAGGGGTGCCTGAGTGGCTCAATTAAGCATCCAACCTTTGATTTCTGCATAGGTTATAATCTTAGAATAAGGAAATTGAGCCCTGTGTGGTGCTCCTCTCTCAGCAACGGAGTCTGCTTGAAATTTTCTCTCTACCTCTGCCGTTCTCCCCACTGCTTATAACCTAAATAAGTAAGCAAATAAGTGTTTTTAAAAAAAGAAATAAAATTTCCAGACCATAGTATGTGATATATTCCATATTGAAATTGAGGATTAAGTTCAGGTGAGGGCAAAGATTCACCTTTTTTATGTGTAATATAAAAATCATTATTTTAAATGTTTATGTTATATGACTATATGACTCAAAGGCAGGAAATAATAACTGCTATGAAGAAAATAGTGGCAAGGAAAAGAGAGTAGCAGGGATGGGTTTATTTTAGTCTGATAAGGATGGATTTTCTGAGGGGGTGACATGTATGAAGTGAAGTTAGTGTGAAGATTAAGGAGGCAGAAGGAACAGCATGTGGGGGTGCCTGGCTAGCTTAGTCGGTAGAGCATATGACTCTTGATCTCATGGTGTGAGTGCAAGCCCCACGTTGAGCATGGAGTCTACTTTAAAAAAAAAAAAAAAAGAACAGCATGTGGAAAGGCCTGAAATGATCTAAATTTTGTGTTTTAAAGAACACCAAAGCTGTTCCATGGAAAATTGTCAGTAGTCAGATAATTTCTCCCTTCCTTAAGCACCCACATTTAGTAATGGATGAACATTGGAGCATTAAGAGCTATCTTTCTTTCCCCATCTTCATAATTCATCTTCTGAACTCCTTGCAGGATCAGCTATGATTTCCTTTGAGACTGCATCACAACTGCAGCAACGTCTTCCTCTGCCCAGTTCCATCATTTTCTTCTCTTCTCTTACATGGGTTTTGATCCCAAAAGGTCATCTTAAAACACTTAAGTGTAGGCCCATGGATGTAGGGACGCTTCTACATAATGGTTGTCCCCCTCAACCTCATACATAATTGGATATTAGTTAACACCTGCCTTCTTGAAATTGTTTTCTCTTTGGCCACTATGCCACTCTACTCTTGATGTTCCTAGGTTCCTAGGTCTCTAGACGCCTATTGATGTAAAACTTCTTCTGTTAAGCCCCTAACATGGTCATTTCATGATGTGTGTCCACTGACAACAAATTGCTGTTTTCACTGATCTTCTCAGTGGCCTCACATGTTATCATTATCTTACCATGTGCTTCAGACTGAACCCTATATGCTGTAGATTGAATCCCCTGGGACAAACACTCTGAGGTGAGGATTAGTATGCAGGAGGATTTTTACAGAGTCAGAATAAACCATAACTGAGAATAACTAAGTTATTCCATAACTAATAAGTTATAGCTTATTATATACAATAACTAATAAGCCATAACTAAGAATAAGCCATGACAGAGACCAATTTTCTTTTTGACAAAAGACTATTTGTTGGTAGAGCAGAGAAATGTGCTACAGATAGTATATTTGTGTGTTGCTAAATCTTTGTAAAGGCCATTAATGTCATTCCCATGAACAAAATGGGAAAATGAACCACAGGCAAGAGTAATTATATGGTTTTGTATTTGGATGCCTGTGTCTAAGGATATCAAGTCAATATGCTTAAAGGCTGTTTTCTATTCACTGACTTTCTTTAAGAATTAAATGAGAATATCAAATGAATCCTTATGACATTTTTAGATAACATGAAACCAGGAGGTTTAAAAAATATGCTGGGTGACAGAATTAGGTTCCTTAAAGTTCTTGACAGGCTAGAATAATGGGCTGAATCCAATAAGGTAAACTTAAATTGTGACATGTGTTGTTAGGTCCTGTATTCGTATCCTCAAGTCAACTACTTAGGAACAGTATAAGGAAGACCGGATTTAATAACAGCATATATACAAAGGAACAGAGGCCATAGATCTTGTCCCTGACTACACATTTCAGTCACTTGGGTAGAATTTTAAATATGCCAGTGCACAGGATCCACCCTCAGAAATTCATATTAATTAGCCTGGGGTAAGGACCAAACATAAGAACTTTATAAAAGCTTTTGAGGTGACTTATATGTCCAGCCAAGTTTTATAACTACAAATTTTAGCATACTATGATTGGCTGTGTGATATCACTGCCTCTTCTCTGGTGGGCAAAAAAAAAAAAAAAAAAAAAAAAGAAAGAGTAGGTGAAGTAATCTAAAGAGAAGGAACACCACATCATCCTTAGTAGCATGGGCTTTGGAGTAAGGTAAAAGTGGTTCTAGTCCCAGTTCTACTCCTTTCAAGACATGTGACCTTAGTCTTTTTTCACCTGGATTTTCTCTTCAAGGTAACAATAATAGTGCCTAATTCTTAGAGGTATTGTGAGGACTGAATACGATTTTTCATGTAGAGTACTTGGTATGAGGCTTGGCATACAGTTAATGCTAAAAAAATGTTAGCAGACATCATTGTTAAATGGTAGTAGTAGAATTATCAGATTTAGAATGTTTAAACCAATTGGCTCTTCTCTGGCCTAAGTGAAATGTAATAGGATTTAATTTCTAAGTATTAATCTTCAAAAAGATAGGCAGCCTGCTTTCAGCTCTGGTCATGAACGAGCAAACTAAATGTATCTAAGGAGCATTCAAAACCACTGATGTTGTCAGTCTGGTGACAAAAAACAATATATATATATTTTTAAATCAAAGTCTTGTCATGAGGTTAGATTATTTTGTGCAAAGCAGAAAAGTGGAATTAGGACAAAGGGGCAGAAACGAATGGGGAAGGATAGTTCAACAGTCAGAGCCTCTTCCTCCAAATGTATTAAAGGCCTCATCAGAGACTGGGCTGAGTGGTGGGGGTTTCCAGTGACCTCTGAATTCACTGATGATCTCTCATTAAACATCTTTTCTGTCACTCTTTCCTTTCTCCATCCATTCCAACTCATCCTTTACCCTGCTGAAAGGTGAATCTTCTTTACTGAGTGAAGCATGGATCATGAATCTCTTTAGTGCACCAAAATCCTTCTGTAGCTATTACACTCTGAACTGATACAAAATTCTCTGCCTGGTACTTGAAGTCTTCTAGTGCATTTCTATTGTTCTAGAATATTCTAGTCTCACCTACTGCTGCTCCCCATTTCATCCACTGGAAAGATATAGTTGTGCCTCCTCCAATATAATTGGGCTTACTTGACTTTGTGCCATCAGCCACATTCTTTCCAAGCCTAAACTGGAATGTTATATCAGTGAGCAGCTCTTAGAAGTTGCCATTTGAATAAAAATTGCAAAGTATTTATTTCCCCTCTGATGAATATTTTTTGGTTTTATAAACCTAAAATATCGGTTTTAACATCTAGGTGAGATTTCTTACCTGGTAAATTATGCATTCGAATTCTAACCTTGCAGCCTTTAGTCAACAGCCTCAATAAAGGTTCAGCCTCACATTCTTCCTCAACACAGTGGTTCAGACTGGCCCTCTGTCAGTGTATTATAACTGTTGGACTCATTTTTCTATTCATGTGGGTGCTCTTTAACACTTTTAAAGGACACTTACATTTTCATGAATTCACAAATTTGTAAAAGACATCAAAATATATTTCAAAATTTTATGGATATAATACTACCTAGCTCACAATATAATTATTGAGAGGGAGTGAATGCTTCTCTGTTCTTGGTGATTCCTTCAATGTGAAGCGATCCTTATAAATTTAACAGTTCTAGCTCCTCTCTGCCCCATACAGATGCACTGAAATCATTATAAGGTTGGTTAACTCAGGAATATTAAATTTAGGTTGTTCTGTTCAGGTGCTTTTGCAATTAGGAATGGGCTGCCCACAGGATACATTGATCTACGCTGCCCCTCCAGGGACAGGCTCCTCCCTTGTAATGGAAGGTACTGCTAGGTGCTACTGCTGGGCTCAGTGCTGCTATTGTAGTGGCTAAATTGGCCTCATCTGGGGTTAGGAAGCCATTGGCTTTTTACCTAAGCTATAAACTTGAACTCTGTTTTATTAGGAAGAAATATCATATTTTGAGAATTTTCTACCATTGTCTTAAGTCTAAAGTTTTTTTTCAGAACTGAGGTGGGGAGCAGTGAATTTCTTACATACTGTTTCCTCCTCAGAGACACCAATAGACACCTCCTCAGAGACACCCAATTTCTTACATATTGTTTCATCCTCAGAGACACCTAAAGTCAGATCAAATGATGTGTTAATAAGAATAATGGAGAAAGTTTTGAGATGTGAAAGTTGACTTGTCAATACCTCTGTTTTTTTGTCTTCTAAAGAAGCCTCTGCCAAAATGCAAAGAGCTTTTCTAGGCCCTGCTTTATAATTATTAGCATTTTACCAATCCCTTCAACTCCAAATTTATATATTTATAAAACATAATCCCAGCTACTTATTAAACAAAATAATAATATGTTAAACAAATAATAATTTAATGCATCAAGTGAGTATAACATCCCGGGTACATAGTCTTTTTATTAATAGACTTAACTTGGAGGAGCACTCAGGTTTTATAGAAAAATTGAGGGATGCCTGGGTGGCTCAGTGGTTGAGCATCTGCTTTCAGCTCAGTTTGTGATCTTGGGGTTCTGGGATGGAGTCCCACATCAGGCTCCCCATGGGGAGCCTGCTTCTCTCTCTGCCTGTGCTTCTGTTTCTCTCTGTGTATCTCTCATAAGTAAATAAATAAAAACTTTAAAAAAAGAAAAAAAAGAAAAACTGAATACAAAATATAGAATTCCCATATACCCCCTCATATTCCTCCCTCCCCAGTCTCCTCTATTATTATTATTTTGTAATAAAATGGTATATTTGTTACAGTTTATGAACCAATATCAATACATTATTTTAAACTAAAATCAATAATTTTTATTTTTTATTTTATTTTGTTTAAATTCAATTTGCCAACATATAGTATAGCACATAACATCCATAGTTTATATTAGGGTCCATTCTTGTATACTTTATTTTATTTTTATTTTTTTAAATAAAGATTTTATTTATTTATTCATGAGAGACAGAGAGAGAGAGGCAGAGACGCAGGCAGAGGGAGAAGCAGGCTCCATGCAGGGAACCCAACGTGGGACTCCATCCAGGGTCTCCAGGATCAGCCCTGGACTGAAAGTGGTGCTAAACCGCTGAGCCACCTGGGCTGCCCCATTTTTGTATACTTTATGCGTGTTGAAAAATGTATAATGACCTCTATCTACCATCATAGCATCGTATAGTTCTACTGCCCTAAAATCCTTCCTTCCCTCCAACCACTGTCCCCATAATTTTACCTTTTCCAGAATGTATTATTCAAAGGATTAAAATAATACAGTATGTAGCTCTTTCCAATAGGCTTCTAAGGTTCTTCCATGTCTTTATATTTTACTTCTTTTCAGTACTAAAGAATATTCCATCGTATGGATGTACCACAGTTTGTTTATCCATTTACATATCAAAGGACATCTTGGTTTCTTCCAAGTTTAGCAATTATGAATAAAGCTGCTATAAACATTCATGCACAGATTTTTGTTTAGAATGTATAAACATTCATGTGCAAATTTTTGTAAATTTTCAACTCGTTTGGGTAAGTGCGAAGGAACATGTGATAACAGTATGTTTAGCTTTGTAAGAAATGGCCAAACTATCTTCCAAAGTGGCTATATGGTTTGTATTCCCACCAGCAAAGAATGGAAGTTTCTATGGCTCTATATCCTTGCAACATTTGATGTTGTCAATGTTATAGATTTTAGCCATTCTCTGAGGTATGTGTTTTTATCTCATAATTGTTTTAATTTGCATTTCCATAGTGATATATCATGTTTAGCATCTCTTTGTATTTTATTTGTGTCTTGTGTCTTCTTTGGTAAGATGTCTTTCATATCTTTTGACTATTTTTAAATTGTTTTCTTATTGTTGAGTTTAAGGGTTATTTATATATTTTGGATATTAGTCCTTTATTGGATGGGTGTTTTGTAAATATTTTCTTTATGAATTATCTTTGTGTCTTTCACAGAAAAGTTTTTTATTTTAGTCAAGTCCAATTTATCCTTTTTTTCTTTCATGGATCTTCCTTTTGGTATTGTGTCTAAACCATTACCAAACTCAAGGTTGCCTAGATTTCTCCTGTGTTATCTTTTAGAAATTTTGTAGTTTTTGCATTTTACATTTAGGCCTATGATCTCTCTTGAGTTAATTTTTGTGAAAGATGGAAGGTCTGTCTCTAGATTCATTTTTTTTTGGCATGTGGATATTCCATTGTTCTGACACCATTTGTTGAAAAAAGATAGCTTTTTATACCTATCATTTCTTTCAGAGAAAATTCTCTTTTCGCTCACTGCTACACATTTGACAGGTTCCACTATCCAATACCCAGACTGTAACCAAGAAAATGACCAGCAGTTGATGCTTTATTGGTGATATGACAGGTCGATATATGACACCAGTAATTTAAACTAGGTTATTTATTTGGATCAGTTGTATAGGTTGTATGAAGCTTGATGTCTGACACATCAGCTTTGGCTATGTATTCACTGCTTAGTCAAATCTTGTAATACAATTTCTATGTAAATTCCTGTCAAAAGATCATATCAACAGCAAAAGTATTGACTTTCTGTGGCTATTACAACATTGATTGGCATTCAAATTAAGGAATATACCAAGGAATTGAGGTTATAGTTCTCATTTTGAGAATAGAAGAATCCTGGCCAGTGTTTTTCAATGGACATTCAGTGGAGTGACTGCATGATAATCAGCTAAGCTAGGTGTTAGAAAATGCAAATTCATGGACCACACTCAGACTCAAATTTATTCTGTGGAAGGTAACCTGTCTCTTAAGTTTGCTTAGACATTTTCCAAATATCTTTTGAGCTGAAAACCTAGGAAATAACCCTGGTGGAAGGCCTAAATTTCCCAGGGTACCATGCAAAATGTAATTATCTGTTGTGGCATTTAAGTGGCAGGATTCCAAGCTTGTATGTCCAGTGAAAGAAGCATCTTTAAGTATTTGGCTTTATTTGTGTGTTGAGGGGAGGGTATCTTTGTCTAAATGTCTCATATGCATTTCACATTTAACTTTTCTGAAGATGAGCATGTTATTGTATCACCAAATATATGACTACTACAGCTTCTATCTTGGTGAATAACATAACCACTCAGATGCTCAAACCAAAAATCTGAAAGTGTTTTTTCAGTTTTGTTCAGGTGATTATATCACCCTTGATTATCACTTAAGTATATCCATTCTCTTCCGCTCATATTCTCAATGTTTTAGGTTAAGCCCTCATAATTTTAGGGCCTATTTTACCACAATGGCCCCTTAATCCCTTCATTCTTAATCCACCTTTCACACAGATTGTTGTTATAATACACTTAATACTATGTACATCTGTTGGTGTCAGTAACCTGATTGAAATATTACAATTTAAACTCATCAGCATAGCAGAAATCTCTTCATGATCTTAGCTTTAGATATCCTCTTTAGCTTTACCTTCAGTTACTCTTCCAGATTTACACTGTGTTTCAGCCACCATTAATTACATTTCTTTGAATATTTTCATTCACCTTGGTCTGAAGTATCCATCCTTTTTCTTTTCCTGGCTGGAGTTAACTCTGCCATAAAGCCTTCACTGATAGACATTGCCCTCCCTATATTTAACAGTGCTTCTCTATACTTGCCACATTTATTTGCAGTTGTTTATTTAGCTGTTTCACCTCTTAATCAAATGGAACTCCTAGAAGACTGAATTTCTTTGTACAGATTTTCCTATATATATGACTGTATGAAAACTTAATACCTTGCTGAAACACACATTCAGGATTTCAATTTCTGACAAAGTGGAATCTCATGAACTTGGGGGGAAAGGCTATACAAATACAAAAGAAATAAATAAAATATTGGAAAATGCAACATTTTAACTAAATAGATGAGTTCACAGGAAGAGAAGCAGTATATACACAGTCCAAAATGGGAATAAGCCTATGAAAGAGAGCAGGAGTATCAAGGTGACTTTGCACCTCCACTGGAGAGAAAATGTGCTAGAGTTCAGATTCTTAATCTACAACACTGAGGCCTAGATCTCAATTCCTAGAAAGACAAAATGAAGCTGTAGCCTTGGGAGGTTGTGAGAATGAGGTCTTTAGTTAGTCACCATCTTTGAGTGGCTACAAATATGGGAAAAAGTTCTTCTGGCACAGAGAGACAAAAACAACACTTGTCTGTTTTCTAGATCACAGATAAAAAAAAGTCATCACTATTTAAAACCATAGGCCTAAACTGTTGCAAGTTTGGGGTGAAATCTACATTATACACATTGTTCAGCATCCCCCATGCTCAGAAATTTATACAAAATTGGTCCCAGGCCAATAAAACACTCCAAAGTCTGACAGAAGCAAACATTGAGCACCTGGGAAGGACATGCTCCCAATCAAGCAGAATGGGCTTCCCACAGATCAAAGATAAATCCACAATTCAAATTTAAGGAACAATCCACAATTAAGGAACATAAAAATCAGTAATCAAGAATCAGCATAGGGCAGCTATAGCAAAGCAGAATAGACCCCTCTAAGAGCAATGAAATAAATGTATTTTATGTTATTAAAAATACCAGTTGAAGTAATAAAAAGATACCATGATAAAAATAGTAATATTTGAAACACAACCAAATATTCTCCTAGAAGTAAAAAGTAGTTACTAAAAAATAAAAAATAAATAAAAAAATAAAGGGTGCATGGGTGGCTCGGTCAGTTAAGCATCTTATTTCAACTCAGGTCAGGATCTCAGGGTTCTGGGATCCACTGTTCATCAAGCTCCCCACTCAGCAGTGAATCTGCTTGTCCCTCTGCTCCTCTCCTCTCGTGCTATCTCTTTTCCAAATTAATAAATAAAATCTTCAAAATAAAATAAAACCACAATCAGTGAGCTTAACAGCATAATAAATACAACTGAAGTAGAAGTTCATGAATGGAAGTATAAATCTGAGAATCTTCTTATAAATAATACCTAACTTAAATGTGTGCAGGAGCACACAGATAAGTAGTTTGCATTAAAGATATTAAGGTCAAACTTGCATTGATAAGAGAATGTCCTAATAAAGACATTTTAGCTACCTCTTTTTAAGTATGAGATCACTTGATAAACAAGGGTAGTAAAGCCATTAAGGACAAGAGAATGGAATGGGCAGATGCATAGAGGTAGAGACTTAAACGGATGGAAAAATGAAAAAAAAAAGTCAAAGACATGGAAGATAGAATGTGAAAGCCCATCAGATATCTAGGAGAAGTTTTAAAAGGAGAATAGGTAGTATAGAAAAGACAACAGAATTAGATGCAGGAATTAAAGCAAACTCCAAAGTAGACATATGGAAATAAATGCATACATAGGTACCTTTTAGGGAAACTGCAAAACATCAAAGATGAAGAGATCTGAAAAGTAACTAGAGGAAAAAGACCTACAATGCAATGGCAATCTGAATGCAGACTACTCAACAGCAAAATTAAGTGAGAGGAAATAGAATATCAAAATATTTGTAATATCAAAGTATAGATAATAAACACTCATCAGAATAGAATGTTGTATCTAGTTAAAATATTTTTTCAGTAAAAGCACAAAATAGACATCAGCAGAAATGAAGAGTGTTTACTTTTAACTGACCCTTACTGCTTGCCTTTCCTAAGCAGAACTTATCTTAAGGTCAGGGAACATAATGAATGGCTGTTCTATGCCAGGCATAGTTCTAGGTGTTTGGGAAAAATCAGTAAACAAAGCAAACATCTCTTCCATTCTGAAGCTCTTATCCTACTAGTGGGAGACAGACAATTAAAAAATGGCCGTAATGTAATAATATGTATGTCAGAAGATAATAAATGTTATGGAAAAAAAGAATGTGAATAAAGGATGGGAGCTATTAGGACTTTGGGAGGGATTATGTTCCAATATTAATATTGTCAGGATAGCCCCATTTAAGCAAAGATTTGAAGTGAGAAAAGAGCCGACAAAATAGTTATCTAGGAGAAGAGTGTTAACATTCAGAAATAGGCAACACAAAAGCCTTACAGCAAGATCATAACTGGCATCTTCCAGGACAAATGAGAATGCTGGCATGACTGGAGAAAGTCAGCAAGGTGATAAAAGAGAAGACATTGCAGAGTTCTGAAAAGAAAAGTGATATAGTCTGACTTTTGTGTTTAAAATAGCACTATGAAAAATAAAATAAAATATCACTATGACTGCCATGTTAATGGTAGACTGAAAGGGACAAAGGAGACAGGGAGACTAAGAGGTAATTGCGGTAATAAAGCCAATTGATGATGGATGGCTTGGACCAGAGTGAACTTCTATGGGTAATTAAAAGTGTCTGTGGTCAATAGATGATATACTGAATTAAGAAATGAATAAATTCCTTACAAACATACAGTTTTCCAAGTGTAGAGAAATGCATTCCTGATATATTATCTGTTAGATTAGAAAACTTTAATTATGAATATCAGATAATGCATATTTAAATGATTCCATCAATAGGATGGCATTAAGCACTTTATATATGTAGTCTTGAATAGAAAATTTTTAAACAGATAAGAGGATTCTGAGGAGGTTTACAGTATTGTTTTGAAGTTAAGATGTTATCACATAGGGGTACCTGGGTGGCTCAGTTGGTTAAGCATCTGCCTTCAGCTCAGGTCATGGTCCTGGGATCCAGCCCTGTATGGGGCTCCCCGCTCAGTGTGAAGCCTATTTCTCCATCTCCCTGTGCCTGCTTCTCCCCCTGCTTGTACTCTCTCTCCCTCTGTCCAAGAAATAAATAAAATCTTAAAAGAAGTTAAGATATTACCATATAAAATGTGTGCTAAATAAGTCTGAATAAGTCTAGAAATTAGAAAGATTATTTAATTTATAGATGTGTGCCTGGAAAACATTTCTCAGTCTGGTTACCATGTTTCTTCATTTCTCACAATGTTTGTAAACCTTCCAGAGCATCAAGGAGTCAAAGGTACAGTTGAGGCAACCGTACATATTTAATGCATAAACAAATAATTGTGTGACATATGGCCATCAACCAAGTACTTTCAAATCAATGATCTCATGTGATGCTCATGAAATTTCTATAAAAAAGGTTGAGCAGACACCAATTGTATCCTCAGTTTACAGAGGAGATACTGAGATCCGGAGAAGACAGTGACTTTTCATAACTCATTCCACTAGAAATACACCATGAAGTGGAACTTAAATCAGATTTCTGGACTTCAGAAGTTGATTTTATGCTTCTATTCCACAGCTCTGATTAGACTTGGCCATCAAGTCCCAACGTAGTTGAGGGTCGGAGTTGAGTACTGAAAACAGCTGTGTCCACAAAGAATGTAGTCACAACCACTGTCAGGGTAGCTGACTCCTCACCCCACAAGTCCCCCCACATACATATGCACACAACTAAAGCCTTATAAAATAAGAGAAGCTGTGGCCAAGAGCAGGAACATATGATAAATATATGAGATTTTATTTTGTGCAACTTTTTTGCTCTCTCTTTTTTAAAGGAATTTGTATAGTTGAACATCCATTATTACTCTATCTCAGAGTAATTATGTTTTGGGTTCTGCATCATTAAATCTTATTGTCTATGTTGAAGACTCACTTTAAATTCACTAATTCTCTCTTCAAAACATAAAAAATTTAACTCAATGAAAATTCATTTAAGTTTGTTTGGGTATTATCAATCCTAGCTTCCCTGAATACATCAGTGTTTGCAAAGGTTAACCTGAGTGTGGCATGTGAACTTTAATTGCTGAAATTCTACATTACTTGAAAAACTAAAATGTGAAAGGTATGAACCAGTTTCTCTGGGGATTGGATTATATATCATCAAGTTGATTGGCTTTATAGAATTAGAATGTACATTTATCTAGGTTTGGTTGAATTAAGCATCTTTTTAACTTGGGTTTGTCTATATTAGTTTTAGGCTGAAAGCCTGGGGTAAAGATTTTCTTAAAACTAAGTTACTTTTGCAAATAAGGTTTCCCTAATATCAGTTTGTTTTCCACCATCCAAAGAACTTAAATAACAGAAGAATTGAAATTGCCTTATGATATAAAAACTAGGGCAGCCCCAGTGGCGCAGCGGTTTAGCGCTGCCTTCAGCCCAGGGCATGATCCTGGAGACCCAGGATTGAGTCCCATGTTGGGCTCCCTGAGTGGAGCCCGCTTCTCCCTCTGCCTCTCTCTCTCTCTCTCTCTCTCTCTGTGTGTGTGTGTGTGTCTATGAATTAATAAATAAAACCTTTAAAAAATGATATAAAAACTATTACACCTATATGTGCTTGCTCTAAGAAACAAAACACTACTCAGGATTACAGGTGCATATGCAGTGTTTATCTGATATTGACATTTGACTGTATTTAAGACATGTTATATTATGTAGAATTATATTAAAATTAGAAACCTGACTTGAAAGTGTGTGTTAATTTAGCAGCCAATAACACAGTCACTCCCAATTTCTCCCTAAATAACTATACTGGAAAAGAAAAATATGACTTTACTACACTGAAAATGAGCTTTAAAAAGGCTGTGCAAGTAAGTGCTTAGAACAATGCTTTGCACTGAAAGGGCCTTTGCACATTCAACTCCCTCTTGTTGTATTTCTCCTCTGTATTATTCACCCATGTAATCTCTACTCTTCCTTCAAATTTCAGATCAAAGAGAAATTTCCTTAGGAAAATTTTTTCTGACCGTACCTTCCACCACATCCTCTGCCTTGGCACTTTATGAAATATTCAAAGTATTTATTTTACTAAATATTCATTAGTATGATTATTTGGTGAATGTCTCTATTACACCATAAACTCAGTAAGAATTGTATTTCTTGTAAAGATTTGATTTATTTATTTGACTCACACAGAGAGAGTGAGCACAAGTAGAGAGAGTGGCAGGCAGAGAGAGGGAGAGAAGCAGGCTCCCGGCTAAGCAGGGAGCCCAATGTGAGGCTCAATCACAGGACCCTGGGATCATGACCTGAGCTGAAGGCAGACACTTAAGGAACTGAGCCACTCAGGTGACCCTAAAGAATTCTAATTTTTTATCAGCATTATATCCCTAGCACAAAAATGTCTGGCATAAAATAGTTTCTCAGTAAACTATTAAGAAATGAATGAATGAGTGAATTGTCACATAGTAAGAACCAAATAAATGGTGGCCAGCATAGTATTATTTTTCATCTCTATATTAATGTGATGCTAAATTATGGTTTCTGGAATTTCAGAATGGGCATGGTCTTCATGTGATCCCTACATACTTATATGCTGAAGATATGATGACTACTCCCTAATGGGTCTGGTGGAACAGTGAAAAAACAACATTTAGCTGAACCCAGAATAACACAAATGTTTCATAAAATCCAGTTTAGATTTAGGGGAATGGATGCACAAAATCTACAAAATAACCGAATAAAGAAAATTTCTACAGGAATTCAAGATTAATTTTTTTAAAGTGCCCATTTTGTTGGAACTACCTGAGCTTAGTGTTTACCTCAAGCTGCACCAAGTATAAATTTGGACAGTCATACTTTTACTGTGCTATTTCTGCATTTTTATTGGACCTGCATACTGCTTTCACTTTTCCCCAGTCAGTGCTTTTTTTTTTTTTTTTTTTTGTAGCCCTTCAGATTTGATAACATCAGGGATACAAGAGAGCCTTAGGTAGAGAAGAGATGTCAGGATCAGGCTTCTTTATGAGAGGTTAAATTCTCCCAAGCAATCCCTGGTAGTGGAACATATTGAACCACAGCAGCAAAGCATTCTAGACATTGTATGTTTTCACATACTCAGCTCAAAGTATCTAAGTGTGATAGGAGAAGTTACTTATACATTCAACACAAAAGAACCAGATGATTATCAAAAAGCCAGTATTAAACTGAAAGCTGGTCAGCACCCAAATGGACAGCTAAATAGGATAAAGACTAACCACACATCCTGCTTGTGCTTAAACACAGAATATAAGTGTGGGACCCAGGAAATTTAACAAAACCCCCTAACACTGGACAGAGCAGGACTGACTCTATTTTGTGCTGCACCCGCCTTGTGCTGACCTACTTATTACTTAGGGCACTGCCCCGCCCTAGTCAAGCCCAGGGCACACCCTAATTGGAAATCCGGCTCAGTGGACCGTGCAACTTTCTGCGTATCCCATTGGCCACTGGCCCCTATAAAGTTGCTAAGCCTCTTAGTCTTGGAGTCCAAGTCCCTGCTCCGCTGCATCGGGTATACCTGGACCCAGGCTCGAGCTTGTAAATAAACCCTCGTGTGTTTGCATCGGTGTGGTTTCTCGGATTTGCGATCTTGGGCACAACAATAAGTAGATCAAACTCCCTTGAGAATAAGTTAAGAGGGGAAGGTGAGAAAGAGAAGGAGCAAGAGTAGGAGGAGGATATATATGTGTATGTGTGTATATATGTGTCTATAGACTTACACACACAGTTTATTGCTAAAATAAAATAATGCTGAACCAGAAGAAGGGAAAATCATGTTTATGAAAAATGAAGACATATTTTCAATATTTTTAAAAAGATTTTATTTATTCAGAGAGACACAGAGAAAGAGAGAGGCAGAGATACGGCAGAGGGAGAAGCAGGCTCCATGCAGGGAGCCCCACCTGGTACTTGATCTCAGGACCCCAGGATCACACCCTAGGCTGAAGGCAGTCCCCAAACCGCTGAGTCACCCAGGCTGCCCTATTTTCGATATTTCTTGAAGAAACTTGAAAATCTCAGAAAACACACTATTATCCACTGTATACAAGCCATTCCAGTTATGAAATAGGAAAAAATACAAGAAGAAAAAAATTCAAAAATAAAAGTATCATGAGATTAAATTGGGAAGTGTATGACCCAAGAAAGGTTTAAAAAATAATAACGTAGCACCAAAGTGAAAATCCAAAATGATGACCTTAAGGAGAGAATTGTTACTATGAAACATAAGAGTTGCAAAGATCAAACTTAAGAGACACTCTTAGATGCAGTAGAAAAGGTTGAAGAGAAAAAAACTATGACAAAGAGTATGATCATTATGGAAGGAAAAGCTTCTTGATTCATTTTAAAAAATAACTGTGTATTGAGAACAATAAAATTGAACAGAGGAAATGATAATACCCAAGCTGAAAAAAAGATCTGATCATCCAGGTTGAAGAGTTCACCTTGCTCTAGGCAAAAATCAATGAAAAGAGCAACAAATTAGTTATGTCTGACAAATATTTGGATTATAAGGGTGGAGAATAAAATCCATTGGCTGTAGAGTGAAAACAAACATTACTGAGGACAGAAGTTAGATTGATACACATCCTCTATTTTTATTTTTTTATATATAAAAGAGAGGTATGAAAATTATTTACTTGAAAGATTTCACAACTTCACTGGAACAGGCAGCTTCACTTCATGACATTTCATAATTTTCTGTCTATATACTTTCCTGTCATCATCTATAAATAAGAAATAATCCATGTCATCTAGAATTACTTTGGTGCCTCCAAATTCTGAGAGAAGAACTTTATTTCCAACTTTCACCTTAACTGGTTAGATCTCTCTACCCTTTCCTTTAGGGCTTGATCTAGTATTGTTTGCAATACTTTTCATTGAGATTTTTCTGGAAGCATAATGCTTCTTTTGGTTACAGTTTCAGCTGCACCCCTTTCAAAGAGGGGAAGAAACTTTCTAAAGTTTCCTTAGAAGTTCCAGTCCTGCCATGACTTTGGCAGAGGCAGTTCCTACATTGCTCTGGAGCTGCCACATCACAAGGAGACCTGTAGTCTGACCCTTGGATCACATGAACATGGAAAAGCTCACACATCCTCTCTTTAAAGCTAATGACCAGAATATAATATAACACATATATAATTTTGTCCTAAAATTATTTTACGCAGAAAACTTGAATGCAAGCATCGTTCTCAGAAATGCAAGAACACATAAAATATACTAGCTCTGTAAAAAATTACTTGAAGATTGGGATGCCTGGGTGGCTCAGCAGTTGAGCGTCTGCCTTTGGCTCAGGGCGTGATCCCAGAGTTCTGCGATCAAATCCTACAGCAGGCTCCCTTCAGGAAGCCTGCTTCTCCCTCTGCCTGTGTCTCTGCCTCTCTCTGTGTTTCTCACGAATAAATAAATAAAATCCTTAAAGAAAATTACTTGAAAACGTATTCAAGTTGAATGAGAGCTTGATCTTAAAGTAGAAGAATAGGAATTTTGCTTAACCACATGGAGGGAACTACAAAGATGAAGTTTTTAATGTTTTGGCATTTTGAAAAATATGATATGTGATGTTTTGAAGAAAAATTGGCTAAATAATATTTTATGAATCTCCTAAATTAGAAACAGGACACCTCCCTTCTACAATAGTATATATAAGCAATAAAAATGCAAAAATAACATAAAAATGAGCAATGAGGAAATGAAGATGAAGTTATAGTAAGTGATAATCTGTACATGGCCTTATATGTAGATGCCGCTTTTATGAAATCAGTATGAACAACAGAGGCCTGAGTAAGGTAGAAGGGGTCCTGGCTGGATACAAACAAGCCTGTTAGGTGACCCACCTCAAAATATCCATAAGTCCTAACTGACCAATTAGTTACACCCAGACACAGGTACCATAAAGGAAAGTTCCATAGTTCCCATACCTCCTCACTTTCCACCTTAACCCCACCTGCCTCTTGGCAATCTTTTCATTGCTGTCCTGCTCACTGCTCCCTTGCAGTATACTCAATAAACTTCTTTCCTTTTTTTTTTTTAATTTAAGATTTTATTTATTTATTTGACAGAAAGAGAGCACAAGCAGGGAGAAAAACAGGCGAGAGAGAGGGAGAGGAAGAAGCAGACTCCCCACTAAGCAAAGAGTCTGATGCAGGGCAAGATCCCTAGGACCCTGGGATCATGACCTGAGCTGAAGGCAGATGTTTAACTGACTGAGCCACTCAGATACCCCTTTCAATAAACTTCTATCTCCTTTTTTTTTTCTGCCTTGAATGAATTCTTTCACTGCCTATGTTGCTGACCTCCACACAATCAGATTGCCCCACATTCGGTGGACCCACATCTGATTAGGAGGCTCCCACATTATAGAATAGGGTAACAAACTTGGCCTACAGAATAAGAGAAAAAGATTAAAGAACAGTAGACAAACACAAGACACCAAGATCATAAAATAAATGAATTGAGAAAAGATTGAAGATAAAAATTATCAAAATGTAAATGAATTTTAAATTCTTTTTTAAAAGTTAAATAATATATAAGTTAAAATAACAAGCTTTAATCTCATAGGAACTTTGAGAAATCCATATAAAACACAAATGGTACACAAAGATTAAACACTAAAAATTGATTTAAAAAATTAAGTAAATATAAAAGCAGAACCAAATATAAAAGGACTCAGGAATTAAATAATCAAGACTTTTCAAGTGAAAGAAATTAAATATGATAAAAGACTTCATTTACATCATTATAGGTGTCACACAAAGTTAGAATAATCATGATCCTTTTGTCCTGAATAATCAAGCATCAACATATAAAGCAAAATATCATAGGATTAATACACAAAAATAGTAATTGTGGAAGATTTTACTATACCTCTATTTTTTTTTAATTTAAGGTAGATAAAAATAAATGAAGTTATAAAATTTGTACAATGTAGTAAGATTGAATAAGTAGATTAATATCAAAATTCACAAGCAGCTATTAGAGACTAGACTTTTTTTTTAAGATTTCATTTATTCATAAGAGACACAGAGAGAAAAACAGAGGTACAGGCAGAGGAAGAAGCAGGCTTCCTGCAGGGAGCCCCAATTCTAGGACCCGAGACCACACTTGATCTGAAGGCAGACGCTCAACCACCAAGCCACTCGAGTCTCGAGACTAGACTTTTTTATGTTTACCATTAACAAATTTATTGTATGCCAGGATATTTATGTGACTAGAAGAAAGTGGAAAAGGAGGAAATGAGGCAGATGATGTTAGACAGGTAGGCAAGAATCTGGGCATTTATTTTCTGATAGAACAGGGTAAATAATTTGAATTCAAGTAAAAATTTTTATTTTCTTTTTATTTTAAAGATTTTATTTATTTAGTCATGAGAGATACAGAAAGAGACAGAGACACAGGCTCCATGCAGGGAACCCGACGTAGGAATCGATCCTGGGTCTCCAGGATCACACCCTGGGCTGAAGGCGGCGCTAAACCGCTGAGCCACCAGAGCTGTCCTCAAGTAAGAATTTTTAGATAGGTTAAGATGAGTGCACAAATCGGAAGATCTTAATGGAATCCATTGTATCAGAAGGGAATGCAGAGTAATATGGAACACATGACAGTAGGTTTGGCAGTGGGAGAATGTGGATGTTTTCTTTTGATAGGTTATTATTTTTTTTCTGATGAAACAAGTGCTTAGGGCATTGTTGAGGGTAAGAAATAGAAAGGATTAGTAGAAGCTTTAAAAGATTATTATTGAATTTGTCACCTTTTGGAGTGGAGAAGTGAATTAAGTAGAGATATTATTAGGATTTTGGTTGGTCTCTAGGGCCCACTTGAGGTTTGTAAGCTTATATTGAAAGTGAGACTTAACAGCATGGTTGCTTGTTGTTTCACAGCCAAATCCAATTACTTTAGTGGAGACACAAAATAGATAAAGAAAAAGTTATCTTTACAGTTGGAATGTAAACTTTGCAAGTGTGGCAAACCTAAGCTGAATAACACCCCTGCCCCAGGTGTCCATGTCCTAATCCCTGGAACCTATGAATGTTACTTTATATGGCAAAAGGAATTTTGCACATATGATTGAACTTAAAAAAAAAAAAAAAAAGATTTTGCACAAATGAGATGAAGGGATTATCTTGGATTACCCAATGTGCCTGATGTAATCACAGAATTCCTTATGAGAGTCAGAAGATCAGAGCAAGAGAAAACAATGTGAAGATGCGGAGGTTGGAGTAATACAGCTAGCAGCCAAGCCAAATACCAGTCTCTGGAAGCTGGAATAGGCAAAGAATGGATTTTTCCCTGGAACCTCCAGCAGAAATCAGCTCTGCTAACACCTTGATTTCAGAGCTATGAGACCAATTATAGAGTTCTCATCTCTAAAACTGTAAGAGAACAAACTTGTGTTGTTAACCACTAAGTTTGTGGCAATTTGATAAACCAAATGATTTCAGTGAAGGGAAAGAGGGGCAATGGAGTTGAGGTGTGCTGCAGCAGAACAATCTTAATGATAGCAGGGAGGGAAACAAGAACATAGGGTGCTGATGACCACAGGAAGTGGCAAGGCATGTTATAAAGCAGTAGAAATACCACAACTAAAAGAATGGGAAGAGAAAGGAAAGGAAAAGAGAAAAAAGAATAAGCTCATGTATTGTTATTCAGGTAATAAGTGAAAGATAAAGGATACCATTAAAATAGCAGAGAGTAAAAGGATAAATAACCAAATAGAGGGCCATCGGCATAAACAGATATAGAATACAAAATATAAATGTTTTTTAATTATGAAAAGAGCTAAAAATGAAAGATGAAGGAAATATAAAAAGAAGAAATAGCAATTATATATCATAGTATAACAAAATGATATGACAGTATTAAAAGTTTTAATTGCATATTGTATTAAAAATACACCTAAAATAGGATACAGGGAGGCTAAACTGAAGGATGGACAAAAGCAATATTTTAGTTTATTAACCAAAAGAAAAAGGTTACAGTCCTAATGTCAAAGTAGCATCCAAACTAAAAAGTATTAAAGATCACATAAAGGGTACTTTCTAATGCTGAAAGATATCATTTACAAAGAAGATATAGTAGTTACTGACATCTGTTAAACACATCTATTCCCTTTAAAGAAGAGAAACTACAGGAATTGCAAAGATAAATGGGTAAATGTATTACTAACAAAAGGATTTCATTCAATACTCTCAATAGAAGACAGATTTTCATATATATGTATGAATCCTATGTGATTTCACAAATCTGGAATCATGCAAGATCTTCTCAGTATATCAACCGTGAGTTTTTGTGATTCCATTTTCTGTTTGACATGTCAAATTAAGTTCGTTGTTTAGAGCTATATTTGTGATGGTATGTGTGTTTGTAACTTTAAGACAGATATCTGATTTGCCTGGCCCTTGTAACAGTATAGGAAATGTCTATTAATCATCAAAATGAGGCAATTGATCTACATGTTGACTTTTGCCCCAAATAATGAATGAAATTATTAATCCTGGTTAATTCTAGTTTTCAGATAACATAAAATATCTCATGGGAGAAGATGAGATAAACACATTAATTAGATTAAAAGAAAGGAGTGACCAGTTTGGATTCACATTGTACTTCAAAATATCGACACACACGTTTTTTAATAGCTCCTCAGACTCCTCTTTTATGCAATCTTGAATCATGCTGTGCACTGATCCAAAATGACATTTCAAAGCCTTTTGCTCCATCAGTACCCTTCTCTCTATCATGTCTGATGCTTACAAGAAATACTGTCAGACATTCTGAGAACTATCTATCACCAGGCAGTCAGATGAATGCAGAATCAGATAATTTAAATCCTGTACATGCTGAACAAAAGATAATCCATTTAGGGAATGGGAGGTTTAAAAAAAGGTCACTCCAGTCTGATAATGTCCATAGCAGCAAATCCTACATTTTCCTGTTGGATAAAATTATATACTAGACATTTACAAAGCCTCTTTCCTAGTCACACAGAAAAACTAATATTATTCTGAGTGACAATTTTAAGACAACAGTAC
This sequence comes from Canis aureus, assembly GCF_053574225.1. Lineage (NCBI taxonomy): Eukaryota > Metazoa > Chordata > Mammalia > Carnivora > Canidae > Canis > Canis aureus. Next base: position 26,614,735 of record NC_135619.1, read on the forward strand.
CATGATAGAAGCCTCTAAAACATAAATATTGGACAAGAGACTTTTTTGTTCATCTTTAGGGAATTTCTCATGAACATTTCCAGAATAATTTCAGGTTATATAGAAGTAAAACTAGAATTGTATATTGACATGTGCATTTTTATTCTTTATATAATCCCATTCATGGACTTTCTTTCAACAGTGAAAAAGATCATCAAACTATCTCTTTACTCTTACTTAAGTTATATGTGTTTGTATTATTTAGTACTTTTCTTTTTTCTGTTTCTTCTTTTATTTTTTTCTAGCTTTGGCCATTTTTTAATTCATTTTTCTCTCTCTTTCCCCTTGCAGTTGACCGTCTCTAATCAAACCTAAACTGTATCTCTTTCTTATCTGACTTATTGATCTCTGAACATGTGCTATGTATTGGTCCTTCTGTGCCTCAACTTTACCTGGGTGCCTTTACCCACTACTATTTTTAATATTATAAATTCTCACAAACTCTAAAATCCCTTCTTCTTTCTAAAGCAATTGTAGCTAATGATTATATCCCCTCCTTTTGCCCTCCTACCATACTCATTTCCTATTTTTTCTATGGATGCTTTCTTTTGTTTCTTACTGTTTTCTATGTACATTTCCTGTTCCCAGATAGAGAAATAGGGCAATTTTATACTGTTCTCAAAAGTTGGATTAAGTATGTGTCAGTAGATATTTTTTATGTCATGATGCCCATAATGCCATAATGCCACAAGTGAAATATATCTATGGTAGTTAATATTGTGGTATAATTTTAATAGAATTCAAGATGTCATTGACTTCTGACTTGAGGAAAAACACTGGTTAAGTAGTATTAAAAACAAAATGTTTGGTAAGGTATCTGTCTCCAATGTGCTTCTAATATTTGAGAACTATTGTGTCTCTTGGGAAAAATTAACCAATTTACACAAAAGTAAAAAAAAATTCCTTATTTTTCTCTTGATGTATGTATTCATTTCTTGAATTCATTCATTCAATTAAAGTTGCCAAATTTAGCAAATAAAAATGCAGGGTGCCTAGTTAAATTTGAATTTCTCAATATTGCATGAGATATACTATACTTAAAAATTCTTTGTTATCTGAAATTAAAATTTTTAGGATCCTATATCTTTTATGGCAGCTCTAGAGGAAATATGCATATCAATAAAATGACTGACTATGGAATCCAGGCAGATTTGGCAGATGAGTCAGTGCTAGAAAATAAGGAAGAATTGAAGAATAAATGCTCAAAATAAAAATGAGGAACAGTTTAGCATAAGTGGAAAAGTGTGAGAGATGGAGATTGGCCAGAGGAGGGGGCATTCAGAGCATCAATCTTAACAGGTAGAGAGATTTTGAGTGATAAATTCTATAGTGGGGCCATGCCAAGGAAGAGTTCAAATTGAGTGGAGATAGCATCAGACTTAAGTTTAAGAATGATCAAAGCTAGGAGCTCTTTTGCCCAAGGGTCCTGTCCCCATGCTTTAACAAAACCATCATTTTGCCCCCCCCAAAAAAAAAGATCAAAGCCAGTATACTAAAATGATCACCTATATGGATAATTAATTCATCTACAGTCACAAATGGCAAGGGTTTGAGTAGAGAGAATAACTATATGAATCAGATGCTAACCTGATATAGAGAATTAAGAACTAAAATTATATAGAGAATTTTATGCTAAAGGAGGTAAAAATAAGGCAAAAGTAATGGAGTTTTGTCTATAATCACCTAAATCATTTAATGCATTTCAACTACTTGCATTAAAAACAGAATTTGTGTAATACTTGTATATTTGAATTTACTAATGTATTTGATTAAGTTTTAAACAAAGCTCATGGAAATCTGATCATAATTATTTGTTTTACATGGTATGAGTTTAATTATATGATATGTTTTTAAAGAATGGAAGGCCTCAATTACATTTTGTGATCCCATAATAACTGTTTCTCCTTGAGTTAGGGCTCTATTTTGACAGGGACTTATTACAATGTTTTATCAGAGAATTCATAAAATTACTGGAAGGAGGAGTGTGTGGGTGGTTCAATTGGTTAAGCCTCTGCCTTTAGCTCCAGTCATGATCTTGGGGCTAAGAGCAAGCCCCACATCCAGCTCCCTGCTCAGTGAGGAGTCTGCTTGTCCCACTTCTCTGCTCCTCTCCATAACTTCTTCAATGTCACTCTCTCTCTCTGATAAGAAAAATATTTTTTAAAATTAGTGGAAGGATATCACATTTAGAATATTATAGTAAAAAACTCTGGGGGCACCTGGGTGGCTCAGTCAGTTGGGTGCCTGATTTCAGCTCAGGTCATGATCTCAGGTTTGGGAGATCAAGCCCCCCACAACAGACTCTTGTGTCTTCTCATGAATAAATAATAAAATCTTAAAAAAAATAAATGTCAATTTATTTATTTGTTTTAAAGATTTTATTTATTCATTCATGAGAAGACACAGAGAGAGGCAGAGACACAGGCAGAGGGAGTAGCAGACTCCCCTTGGGGAGCCCAATGTGGGACTCCATCCCAGGGCTCTGGGATCATGCCCTGAGCCGAAGGCAAGGTACCCACTGAACCAACCAGGCAACTCTATAAATGTAAATTGAAAAGTGTGACAAGATATCTCATAATTTGTTTAATTTGTAAAAAATTAATACCATAACTTACATTAAAGAAACTTGCAAACAATCTCTTGTGCCCCTTTATGATTATGTTGGTAATTCTAAAACAAAATAATCTCTCTGTAACTTGATTTTTTTTTCTGATTTACATTGAAAAAAAGAGAGATTAGAGGAAACTAAATCAGTTTTAAAGACAAATACATTAGCTTCTATTTTATTTTATTATGCTCACAATTTATATTTTAAATGCTCAATGGTAGAAGAATACTACTTAGCAATAAAAAGTAATGAAGTGTTGATACATAATGCAATACAGATGAACCACAAAAATATTATGTGAAATTAAAAAAAACATTGCAAAAGATCTCATATTGTATGATTACATTTATTTGGCATGTCCAGAATAGGGAAATCTTTAGGGAGTAGAAAGTAGACTTGCCATTGAATAGAGCTAAGCATGGGACTAGGGCAATGTAGACAGGGGATTTTTTTCCACTGTTGATGATATGATAAAATGATTATGTTTTATGCTATGTCCCACTCAAAGAAATCCTTTTATGGGGTCTGATCTCTAGGAGCTAGGAAATTTTTTCTAAGTTTATATATTGTCAATTTTAAGGGAGTTCAAAGGATCAAGTCAACAAACATTTGGTGGAATAATGGAAGTTTTTCATTTTATCTGGACCTCCTATATAGAAACGTTTACTTGCTTCTTTTAAATATGAAGTGAATGGATTCAGATGGACTTCCACATATCATAAAAGAGTATCAAGATATCCATCATCTCTTATTTTATGGTCATTAAACAAAATGGTGGAACATTTTCAGATGGGCATATCTACTATAATTGTTCCAGAGATTTTTCTGAACTTGGTTATGAAGATTTGATTTACTGAGAGACTTCTACAGATCACAAACCCACTAGCATTTGAATGAGTGGTTATCATAAACAGATTGTTCATTGGTTTTTCCATTGTTCTTGTTAAGGGAATTAAGATGCTTAGATTTTAAATTTATTGACTAGTTATTTCTATCAACCCCTAATACCATTCCTGTGGTTTTATAAACTAGTGATCTCTTTAGCATTGAATTTAATTGACTAAGGAATTTTCTACAACTTGGGTTTTCTATATACATAAAAACTTTGATTCCAAAAAGCACTTAAAAAGTTTTCAAGCCAGATGCTCTCCAATTTGAGAGACCCTGAATCTGGCTCACACATGTGAGAACAAATGAACAAATAATTAATTAATTCTTAAATTATTGCGAATTCTTGAATTATTGCAGTATTTAAATTCTGAGTACTTTACTTTTGAGCAGTAAGTACTTACTATTTTTAAAACATTTATTACTGTGCAAGGCTGGAGGAATTGACAGGAGTGGTGGTACAAGGCAGCCGTAGTTATAAGGAGAAATAGATATGATGGCATGTGTCATGGGCTAATCTTGAATTAGCCCCCAAATTCTTGAATCATTGCAGTATTTAAAACTTAGTATTTTACTTTTGAGCAGTAAGTACTTAGTATTTTTTAAACATTTATTACTGTACAAGGCTGGAGGAATTGACAGGAGTGGTGGTACAAGATAGCCGGAGTTATAAGGAGAAATAGGTATGATGGCATGTGTCATGGGGTAATCTTGGATTTTGACATCAGATGGACCTGGGTTTGAGTTCTGATTCTGCTAGTCACTGGGCCTGATATGTGACTATGGCAATTCATTTACTCCTCATAAGCTTTAATAAATACTTTAGTAAAATCCACCTTTCAGAGTAGTGGTGAATATAATGCATATGAATGTCTAGCACATGGTTGAGGTAAAGGGATCTTAAGAATGATGGAAATAGTCTAACATTGGATTGTAAAGGTGGATCCATAATTCTGCAAATACACTAAAAATCATTTAATCGTTCACTTAAAATCAGTGAATTTTATGGTCAGATTTCAATAAACTTTTTAAAAACTCCTAGATAGTAGAAAACTTATATGTTATATACCATACTTACCACTGAAATGAAATGAGTGGAAGAAAGCCTTAGGCATTAATTGACTAGGCTTATATTTGGTCAGAAGAATAGGAATGCAAAGCACCAACATACAACTTCCATTTGCCACCTTTCTAGTGGTTAAACCAGCACTCTCTATTAAGGTATAAGTATACAAGTGTATTATGCACCTTACATTGGCTTAATATAGTTATAATTCTTGCTATCAGCAGTTCATACATATATTTTTCTTTAGGAATAGAATTGGATGGATTATTCTTTAATTGGGTAGAAATTCATTACAAATTCTGCTTTAGTTATTGCAGAGATGACTTTCCTGGTTATAGAAGCTTTTAACAGGAGTAAAAGTATCCAAGAATGAAGATGAGCCAATAATGAATGAACTTGCTAAACTGGCCTGTTGTTTAAAGAGATCTATAATTTTCCTGGAGCCATTACCATTTTAAAAAATCAATAGGAAAAAGAGATAAATGTGAAATGAAGAATACAGTGATACCTAAACATTTGTGGGATTTTTTGGTTATTGCTAGGTAATGTTAATATTCATATTATGTTATTGCAATAGACTGATGTACATTCCAAATTTTATAAAACAGCAATTGTATTATTTTGACCAAAATATATTTGAAAGGAAACAGAAATGTTCCTACTTGGGGTGAAATATGTTCCTACTTGGGGTGAAATTGTGATGTGATGTCTAATAACTGATGCCGAAAGTCAAAAGTGGTCTTGATTCATACCATATATTTCGCATGAAATTCCCTCCACTGGAATCACTCTTTTGAGTTTATCAACACAATATGGTCAATATCATCAAAAGGCCCTTGGAAAAATGCATATATTATGTTAATGGTAAAGTCCTCTAGCGTTTGTCACATAGTGTGTGTTCACCTACTCCTTCATAAAAATAGCTAGCAGTCACCTTGAAAGGTAAAGAGATTTGCAGTCTTGGGAGGAAGACAGATGTTTTATTGGATAGGAAGGAGTTTTTAGATTGGGAAAAAGCTGAACAAGGCTGGTGGGATTCTGCAGTACAGACTGGTAGTAAAGAAAGTTCTAGAAAGAGGTGGTATTCCAGAATGAGAAGAATATTCGAGAGTCTGTTCTAGATTATTCTATATTATTGAAAAATACCTAAGTGATATTGAAGTACATATGTTAATCATGCAAAACTATGTTAAGTCAAAAACCAGCAAAATCCATACCTATCACAAAAGAAATGAATATATGAGGTTTTGTTTTTCTAATTTAAATTTTAACAATTCATTAATTTTTGGAGGAATTAGAATTTTGCCCACTAAAGAAATAACACTTATGTAGATAATTAAATTTTCTCAAAAAAGGAATATTGACTTACAAAACAACTAAATCTGTACAAGAAATAACTTTTTAATCTATATTTATTTAGATTTATTACTTAAGAACTCCATTAAAATGGTCAGCTCATGATAATACTTGGAATATATTTTACATGTAACTAATGCTTGGTAAAAAAAATTGTGACTATTAAAAACCAGATATTCTCCAGTGTCTGACCAAGATTCTTTTATAGTTGAGGCTGCTGATTAATAATATATGTCCTATGTTTTTTTCAGTGAAAAATCATATACTTTTTGTTTTATGTAATAGAATTCTCTAGTCTTAAGTGTTTGTTCTAATAATTAAGCCAACTTTCTTTTGCAGGAATATATTGATGCTATCCAGAGTTATTTCTGCATCTAAAATATCCTTACCTTTAGGGCAGCCCCGGTGGTGCAGCAGTTTAGTGCTGCTTGCAGCCTGGGGTGTGATCCTGGAGACCTGGGATCGAGTCCTACATCAAGCTCCCTGCATGGAGCCTGCTTCTCCCTCTGCCTGTGTCTCTGTCTCTCTCTCCCTCCTCTCTCTCTGAATGAATGAATGAATGAGTAAATAAATAAATAAATAAATAAATAAATAAAGCTTACCCTTTGTATAATGAGAGTATAAATCAGGCTTCCAAACTTTCACAACAGTTTTCTTCTACATATCTGTTCATGGTTTCTTCTTCAATTGACATTAAAATACAGTACTTCAACTACTTGTCAAATAATTCACTCGTGACTTAACTACAATCTTAAGTTGTCAGTGGCTGTTTTAAAATACTTAACATTTAGCAAAAGCTACTAACTTCTGATAGCTCAAGTTATGCTTTCTAATTTTTTATATTTTACCCAACAGTTACATATTACTTAGAATACATCAGATATTATTCTAAGCGTAATCATTACCTCACTTTTTAAACAGAAAATGGAGGTGCAAAGAGGTTAAGTAATATTTTCAAAACCACTAGTAAATTATAAAACAATATATGATAAAACTGGTAAATGATAAAACTGGTCTGGTTCATGGATGCTTATGATTAACCCCTCAATCTTAAGATAAAGTAGATTATCAGGGGCACCTGAGTGGTTCAGTTGGTTAAGCATCTGCCTTCAGATCAGGTTATGATTTTAGAGTCCCTGGATCAAGCCTCACATGGGGCTCCCTAGTCAGCAGGGAGTCTACTTCTCCCTCTGCCCCTCACTTCACTTGTGCTCTCCTCTTTCTTGCTCTCAAATAAATAAATAGAATCTTTAAAAAAAACCAAGTATGATTATCAGTAAATTTTATATATTTACTGTATTTTATAATTCTATCCTTATATAGACCTCTCTATAGCTATAGTTTTAGATCCCCAGAAAATTGCCTTCACTGAAAAATGCTCTATGTTTTATTCATTTTCATTTATAGTTGATATATAGAATGTGCATTTGAGCTATGTTTCCATATCTTTTGTAAAACCAAAGTTGGAGAAAGTAATAACTTTATCAATTGACATTTACAAAACAGCCTGCTCAATAAACACCTTATATTTATTATTCTAAAAATGTTTAGCCCTGTCTTTTCTAAGAGAGCAAATATAAATAATCTAAGATCTTTTCAATTTTCCTCTGGATGTTTAGCTTCTATAATTACCTGTTCTGGTTTCATATATTTCCCAATTTAAAAACATGTGATTTCTGGTGTTATTGCAAACATTCTATATTGTGTTCCATTTTATAAATGGCTTTAAAGAATGCTTGGAACTAGTCAAACATTGCATTCTAAAAAATTGTTATTTTTAGTTTGATTAAAATAATTTTCATGTATCTTTGGCTATTTTTTTAAAAATCACATAATATTTTATAAATGTTTGAGGACTTTTTCTCCATCATTTCTATAAAGGATGATTATCTGGTTATCACTTAGGGTAAGTACAGAGCTAAGTAGGGTTAGACAGTTCTCAGAAGCACCTGATAACTAGGAACATTAGACAATAAACCCGGTCACAAATGGAATTTTGGAAGAATAATTTGTATTTCTTATTCTATTTGTTCCATGAAGTTTGAATTTCGTAAAACTTTAGCATAAATCTGTTAAATACTTGCTCAAGAAATATTAATGGTAGCTTACTTTGCTAGGTATTAGAGATATAATACTAAATGTAACAAAAACAGAGTTCACAGTTTATGCCCACTCTCCCAATCCCCATTATTTGTGAGCTCTCTCAAAATATTTGTCATGCTTAAGCCAGTCTTTCCATAAGTGGTTCTAAGGAAACACTGATTTACAGATGTCAACAGATACAAAGAAAAAAATCCCTATGGGAGGAAAAATGGGAAATGCTGTACTAGGTAATAAAATTTAAAGGTTTGCTTTTTTTGGTTTTCTCTTTTTCTTTTTCTTTTTTTTTTTTTTTTTTTTAATTTAAAGGACCTTTCACAGCTTTTTATGTAGCAATGTGGAATTCCAAAGGACTAGCATGTCATGTGGTATTTTCCAAACTACTTTTTGACTAAGGCACACTCTTTATCTGTGCATGTGTGTGTGCATGCATGTATCAGTGTGTTTTCTAAGAAAGATAACTGATGTTTTGGTAATTAATAAAAACTCACTAGCCATTTATAATGGAAAACTCTAGAGGAAAGTAAATTAAGTGGTTTTTAAAAAGTTTCTTTTATGGACACTAGGGTAATAACTGAAACATATACTTTCTGTTGCAGTTTTTCAGGTATACTTAGGACTTCAAGTTAATCTGAAGACCTAAGATTCAAACACATAGAAAGTACTGTGTTAGCTCACATGGTATGTCAAAGGCTCACTCCCTGACCAAACTTTATTCAGGCTCCTGAGAGCCCTCTTCTCAATTAGGTCTCAACTTTGGCCCCATCTTGTCTTTGGCCTGCTCAGCACAATTTTAGCAAGATCCTGGTAAGTCAGTTTAGCTAGAATTCTTCCACTCTTGATATCTATCTGATTGCCCTTGATATGGAATCAAATTCTTCATGACCCATCCTAGATGTGAAGTCCTTGGCCTGTCTTCAGCAAGAATCCTGTTAGGCCAGTTTCACAAGAATCCTCCTACCCTTGATGTCTTCTTTTAGTAATTGTCTACCCACTGCTGTAAATCCCGGGCTATCTTGGCTGTATTTAGAGTTGTGTGCCATCTCACGATCCTAATGGAATACCCCTATTGGAGTTGTCTTCGATAAAGTCTTCCTTACCATTTTTATGAGTGTCAGAGCAGGTTTTTTCTTTAACAATAAGTTATATTTTTATTGTTGTTGTTCTTGATGTGGATCTCTGCTCAATGTGAAAACCAGTTCTCTCTTTTACATGTGAAAGGACTTCAAGAATACTTCTCCAAAAAACAAAACAAAACAAAAAAAACACTTCATATTGCTCTTGTTTGACAGGATAAAGCATTCCCCCCCAAGAAAGAAGTCAGTGGGGATGAAGAAAGGACAATTTTCTAGCATCAACTATTTAAAAATATATAATGGAAAACATATCACAGTGTGAATATATAACATATTTTTCTCTGAGTTGATTATATGTTAGAATTAACAGCTGAATGGACATTAGAAATAACAGCTCAATATATTTAATAATTATAACCTTTGAGCTCTCACCATATCCTAGGTTCTATATTTGGCACTGTATGTATATATTGTCATGCAACCTTCACAACAGTATTATGTGATAATAATCACTGTTATTATCTCCATTTTGCTACACAGACAGGGTGAGCAGTTTTCTAATGTCTTTATCCTAAAGCAGGAGGAGAATGATTTTAGAGAATTTGAAGGAACAGTCATCTCAATCGAAACAATAAGTAATGATTTCTCAAAGCCTGGAAGTTGAGAGGAAACGACACAGTAAAGAATGAGAGCTTGGCAGTATGTATTTGCTGAAATTTCCTCTTAAGGGGAATATGGAAGCCTTCCAATGCCAAGTGAAAAGCAGGCTGTTTGAATTGAATGTGTGTATTCAAATGGTGAGGTACTTGCTAGTCATTATAAAAGCATGTGTTACTTGCTGATTCGTGTGGGGAAAAATTATAAAGCCCAAAACAATTGGGAATGAAACACTAGTGAATTTTTAAGAAGGAAGCAAGGGAATTTGAGGGAACAGGTGGTGTTTTCCCATTTCTTTTTAATTCTGTTCCAAAGAGGATGGATGAAATAGTGGGTGAACTCTATAGATATAATTAAAGCAAATGATTCAATTTTCTGAATGATGACTAATGAAATAAAAATGAAAAGCTGCTATTAGGGAATGAAAATTAATGATTTTGAAGAAGATATGGTAGGCTGAGCAAGATGGCTTTAAGTTAAATTTTAAGGAAGAGAAAAAAATTCTAGCTAAAACGAAAAACTGTGCCTTGGAAGCACAGATGTGTTTAACTGCCTGCTCCCAAACTCTTCAAATCTATTTGGATCTGCTTAGTGACTTGTGCAAGCTCATTTTACCATAGGTTCTAGGACCAAGTCTTCTCTTAGATGGAATGGAACAAGTTCTGGATCAGTAGTTCAAAACTTTCAAATTGATTTGGCTAATATCATCTCTCATTTTATCCCAATTCCAAAATGGACCCTTTCTCTGTTCCTTATCAAACCTTATGCCCAATTTCAGTAATTAGATCATTTTCCTATTTTTGTGCACCTAATCTAGTTCTTAAACTCCAGTTTCTACTTCTCCTGGTCAGCTTTTCTGTGTATACCTTTGCCTCCTGTAGAGACAAATGCAAAATAAAAATAAGAGGCTTAATTCTTCCTGTTGAAAACAAGGGAAGAAATTTTCTTTTATGATCTTTAAAGAGCATTTATATTAGAAAATGTATAGGCTTAAGTTCCTTCTCTGTGTCTTTGAAATGTATGCAAATCTTTTAAAAAATCTAATTAAGTGCAGTCCAGAAATCTTTTTGAAGGACTTGGGAGAGATATCTCTGAAATATAAACATCAAGAGGGATAGTACTATGATATTCCAGTTTTTGTGGAAGGATAAGAACCTACCTCTCACAGGAGCCTGGCTCTAACTTGCAAAACTACTTCCTGTCATAATGAGCATATGGAGCAGTATATTTTTCCTTTTAATTGACTGACACAGTCACCCCAATTACCAGGTGAATTTAGAAGGAACTCTGTGTAATAAATGGATATTGTCAATACCTCTTACTTGAAGGCCAGTTGTTGTTTATCTTGGGAACATGTATATAATTGGTTGTACCTGCTTGGCTATATGAGGAGTGAGATTTCTTCCTGTCTTTGCAGTCTCTTAGCAGATTACATGTGATGCACATCATATGCTCACTTAATGCTTATTAGATAACAAAAATATTTTCTTTCTTCTCTACCTTTGTGGAGAGGTTTTCTAGTTTGGGAGAAAATTCTTGTTTTTAGTTCTATTTTCCCAACACTACTTCCTGCCTTCATATTCTGCTGATGCCTCAACAGTTTACCTAGACTTCTGGCTTTCAACTACTACAGTCTAAATTAGTGCTCCACTCCCAGTTTGGTCACTCAGCCCTGGTTGTAAATAATGGAAATATATTTGACATAGTAGAAAACACTTATAGGAAGATCAATTTTGCCAGTTTCTAAGGAAAATAATAAGAAAACTGATAAATTATTTATGGCTTCAGACATCTGAATACCAAGGAACAAAAAATTTAACAAAAAGAAAGCAAATGTAATTTGTTATACTATTGCAATGTGGTAAATCATGTCAATGGGACATAAATTAGTTTTGATAAAAGTTAAAGTAGCTTTACATAAAGGGATTTTTTTAAAAATTTTCAACATGAATATTGAATCCCAGTGGAACAGAATAACTGTTACAAAGGGAGAGCAAGGAATGATGGGATTATAGGCAAATATTACAGACTGCTCAGTGAGATCCATGATATTGAAACCAATGAGAAAGGTATGCGTTCATTTGTGTGTTTATGTGTAATGGAATGATGGCTGGGATTGGTGGGGAGTACAGTCAGGGATATGCAGAATGTCTATAGAAGCAAGTAGGACTGTATAGGAAATTCTTTGATGATCCAATAATTAAAAAGAAATTGAAAAAGAAATTTCTAAATAGCATTTAGAAAAAATGGGTAAGGTAGGAAGTACGTAGGAAAACTTCTAAATGCTAGTAAAAACCTGGTAGGATCATCTTAGGAACCTAAAACTTTATAACTAGTTGAAGCTTGAGTTGAGCAATGAAATGTTTACATTCAACTCTATAGAAAGCAAGAAAATGGTAGGAGAGAACAGGTCAATACTGAAAACAGTAGTGATATCACTGAGAAGGACAATTACCAAAATTTTATTTCTTCCATTTTCTCCAATAAGGAAAAGGGTCTTAAAAGTATACAAGAAATAATAAATAAATTTGAAAGAGTCCCCCCCCCCCAGATTATCTGAGGAGATAAAAATAAATCTGCATGTGTTTACAGCCAAGTAAATAAATAATGCAGGACTCTGAAGAAATTAAGGTAGATGACCTTGGAATTTTAGTCATTTATGTAGGTGAGACAGGAGCCAGAAAACTAGGATATTGGCAAATGTTACTCTAATTTACTAAAAGGGCAGCTGCTTAAATTAATCCCTGAATATATTCTCTGAATACTCATCTAGTAGAAGTTTTGTAAGGCCTAGAAAGAATATGACATGTAGCGACAGAGTATTAGAAAGAACCTAGTAACAACTCTGAAGAAAATGTCATGCCAAATTAATCTCAATTTTGCTTTCTTGTAGTAAAGCTTATGTAATTGAGCATGGGAATACCATAAACTTGGTAATTTTTAAAGCATTTGACAAAGAGAATTCATTTGAGTAAGGGGGAAATGTTGGCCATGTGCAATGAGTTAAACAGTAGAATAAGGAATGTTAGTCTCTCTGAGAGAAAGTAGAAAGAAATTTCTAGAAGAATTTGATATTACTCTTTCCTTGGAAGAGTAAACTTTCAAAATTAAAAGAAAATACAATTGTCATAGAATGTGGATGTTAAATGGAAGAGATTATTAAGACAAAAGGTCACAGTTTGTATTTAAAATGATCAGAAAATTCATTTGAGTTGATGAATTTTTAAGTGATAAAAAACAAAATACTCAATATTAAATCTTGAATTTAACCTTAACATACATTTTATACCATTAGAATAAAAAAAGTGTTAATTCTGTGGAAATTTTTTTTTTTTACATGAGTAGGGAAAGTATGGTCTATACTGTCAGATAAATTTGATTTCAAAATTAGGCTTTCCATTTTCTAGTTAACTTTGGCAGCTTAAGCTAAGAAGTAATTATTGATCACAAATGTAAACCACTGTGCTCTTCTGTTCTCCTATAGAACCCTACGTATATCTCTATTTTAATCATTATCACACTGGAAATGGTATGTTAGTTGGACTACTTTCTGTATTACATGTAAGCTTTTTGAAGGCAGAGATGATGTTTTTGCTTCTATTTTATGTATCTAGTGTAAGAACAATGCTTTACAAATGTTTTTGAAACTGAACTGAGCCATTAATATATGGGTTTCCCCTAACTTTCTTGGTTGAATCACTAGAAAGGGAATGTCCATATCATTTAAATTAAGTGCCCTTATGTACCCTTTATTGTTGAATTCTGTCAGTAGTTGTGGTTTTAGTTCTGGAAGTCAAATTTGAATAGAGATCTTGACAAATAAGAAAGCTTCAAAACTAAGGTAACTAGGATGATGAAAGAGTTTATAAGAGGAAAGTGAAAGGATCCATCCCACAAAGACATGAATCTAATGCTAAATTCATGGGGGAGAGGGCATATACCATGTGTCTGTGTTCCCCCAAAGGCAGATACAAGAAAAACAGCTCAATATTAGAAAGAAATCTATAAACCAAACATATTGGGGTTGATTGTAAAATATTTCAACTATTTCCTTCCTTTATCTATACTGTTTTCAATATGACTTTTCAACTTATTTCATCAAGAGGTACAGTCTTTTTCTCCATCCCTTGAATCTGTACTGGCTTTATGACTTGCTTTGTCTAATACGGCAGAAGTGATGTGTCAGTTATCAGTTTAATCCACAAGGGGTCTTCAACAGATTCTCAGTCTCAACCCTGTGGCCACCAAGTGGACAAGCCCAAGCTAGACTGCTGAGGATAAGAGACCATGTGGAGCAGGTCTGAGCTAACTAATTCAGCACAACAGAGGCTCTAGACATTTGAAAATATTCATCCCAAATTGTCAAATTGACCCACAGCTCCAGTAATTGAAAGATGCATGAGCAGGGCCTTCTAGCACTCACATTTCCCCAAAGACTTGTGAGCTAATTAAATGCTGATTATTGTAAGCATCCAAATTTTGGGGTGGTTGATATTTAAAAATAACTTATAAACCTATACAATCATGAAATAAACTACTGCCTATGATAATGACTGTGTCTATTTGAATATCAATGGAAGTCAATAAATGTGAAGGGAGAGAAATTATATTCAGTGGAATACATGGAAAATGACATTTATTTTTCTTACAATATGAGGTTATTTGATTTTTTGAATCCTTGTAAACTAACAGGATTATTTGCTTAGGATAATATGGGAGCAACCTCATCTTACTTTTCTAATCTTTAAACAGTAAAGGATAAACGTAAATTAATTGTTATAGTCAGAGTTGTATGTTAAACCAATATTGCTTATTAAAATAAAAACTTCCAAAACTTTTTTACATAAAAATAATCCCTAAATTAGCATACAAACATATATTCTAAGAAAGTCATTCACTAAATCTTATGAAATACAATTATAAAATATAGTTATGGTAAACTTCTACAAAATACTGTAGAAATGATAATATAGTGTTTCAGTATTGTTGATAGCAATTCTTTTACTTTAGGGCTCCTATAGGCAATACTTCTACTACCCAGTAGCAAAACAATTTGTTGAAGAATGAAAATTTTTCAGACTAGTTTATTCAGTTTCCACAGTACCAATCATAAAGATGTTTCTGGTGTTCTAAATTATTAGGTATTATAAACATTGATCTGCAATTTATATTATCAGTGTTATTAAATGAAAAATACTGTACTCATTATACATGCTTTACTTTGTGGATTTACTTGAATAATCTTAATTGTGTCAACTTTCAGAAACTTTTGAATAAGCCATAAACTAGGCAAAAAGAGATCTATTGGATAACTTCTCATTCCTGAGAAATGATGACATACTGGGAGATTTTCTCATTCCTGATATTTTTTATTTAGTTAGTGGAATAAGGTATCCAGGCAACCTAGTAAAAGCTCTTTGTTTTTATAGAACAGTAGATTAATTCTAGAGTAAAATAAAACCATACCCCTGGATAGTTAAAAAATGGATAATGACTAAATAAAATAGCCTAAAGTCGTGTCTTTTTCCAAGAAATTGAGATGTGGATCCATCAGTTCTAAGGGAATATCTTGATTACTAAAAGACAATATGGCAGCGTCAGTAAATTTGGAATTGTATAAAAGATTATATGGAAATTCCCTGTAATATTTCTGTGTTAAGGTACTAGAAAAAAAAAAAAGAAATCTCCTTTCATATTAGAGATTGGTATAATTCCAGATTCTTCATGAGTAAGTTATTTTCCTGTAGACAGATAGGGCTAGGTAGGGAGACCATGGAATCAGGCTCACAAAACATAGTCCCAAAAGTGCTGAGATGTAAGGAAACCAGAGATAAGAAAACAAACTAGACTACCCTGCCTATGGTGGAAAAGATCTTTTTTATGACAGTTGCCAACAAAGAATAACCAGACCCAAAAGGAAAAGGAAACCATTAAAGATGGTATCACCAGTCCTTACTCAAACCAGGACACAACAAGAATCTCAAGGCCACAAGCTCCCTGGCCAAGTTTTCAATAAAAGACCAGCCTAAAAAAACTTCACTGGCAACCCTGTCAGGACCTCTCTCACTCCTGAGAGCTTTCTCTCTATCCTCACTTAATAACTTCTGTTGCTTTACTCAGTCTCCTCTGTCTGCAGGATTCATTCTTTGACTCCTCAAGACAAGAACCTAGCTCTCTCGCTTCACAAGAAAGTAGTCTCTAGGAAAAATATCTTACTTAGGATACTCTATTAGGTATTAAATTATATATATAAAATATGATACTGCCATTTTTCTCTAAGGACATAATTGTCTTTGCTGAGAATCAGTTTCCCATGGAGAAAGTAGACATTGTGGAGTTTTCAGTAATGATCATTATGTTGATGTGATATATCATGATCCAGAAATTAAAGGCTATGCTTGTCTTTGAGAAGGTTGTTTCTAGAATAAGTAACTCTACATAGTCATGGTCTTGCAAAATGTAACACAGAGTTACCACACATCCATTGGCTGTGACACATAGTCATAAAAGAGAAGTAGCTCAAATGACTTCATCAATCAAGGAAAAAGATAAAAAGACAGAATTTCAAGAATTTTTTTTTTAAAGTACTAAGTAGGTAAGCTATATTCTGGGTGAAAATTGGACCGTTCAGCAACTTTTTGTGATTTTCATATTATGCACGTGATCAAATAATGCAACAGCTTCTCCTTGGTATGTCCATTACTTAAGCAATACTTAAACTAGAAAAGCAAGCAAAAATCTGCTCCCTACTCTAGCTCTAATATATCTTAAAGTAATGAGTCTATCAAAGAGAAAAAAATTTATACCCGTATCATTTCTTATCTGCTGGACATGCTGGCAGCCAGTTCAACATTGGTTACTTAAAAACAAGGGTTAAGGACTAGGTGAAGTTGAGGAGTAGCATGATCTGTTACTAATGTCTTGGGTTAAATTTAAATCACATGAAGTATTTGCAAAAATAATCACTTAATAAGTTGCCTCAGTTTAAAAATATGTTGTTATTTCCTAAGAAAGATTGCCTGTGTTATAAAGAGCTAATTTTTCTAAAACTAATGATAATATTAAACAATATATATTAATATATAAAAATACTCCTTACAAATGAGGATGGCATTTATTATATTTGATTCATTTTTATACATTTATATATTCCTTTTAAAATTAAAAAGTAGTCTCATATAAATGCTATTTTACATAGGTTGGTATAAATATCTTGGATTTTTAAAAAATATGTTTTGTTCTAAAATTGTTTTAACATGATTGAGATTGTTTAGAAATGTAGGCAGTTCTCTTTATCAGGTTATTTTTGTAGGATTTGATTTAACATCACATGACTTATTTTGTAAATAAAAAATCAATGTTTATTAAAATAGTAAACTCACTTTTTAATGCTTTGTTTTCTAAAATTTCTATTTCATAAACATTTCAGTGTAGTTTAATGTATATCCTCCATGAATGCTCTTTATTTGCTGCAACTGAAAGGTTAAGATCAACTATCATTTATAATGTGGCTTACAAACTGTTCTCAGGCTTATTATTTTATTTTTTTTAAGATTTTATATATTGATTCATGAGAGACACAGAAAGAGAGAGAAAGAGAGGCAGAGACACAGGCAGAGGGAAAAGCAGGTTCCATGCAGGGAGCACGATGTGGGACTCGATCTCTGGACTCCAGGATCACACCCTAGGCCGAAGGCAGGTGCTAAACCACTGAGCAACCCAGAAGATCCCCTTTTATTTATTTTTTTACAATACATTTGTGACATAGGTATTATGGCATTTTAAAGTGGTATACGCAAAAGCCTAACAAGATTGAGCTGTCCTCTATAGCAGAATGATTGCTTTTATAATAAATAACATGCTCTTCTTATTAAAGCATATTTCTTTTCTTATCTAGAAGAAAAACCCTTTTAATGTGTCACCGTATTGGGGAATAATGAATGATTTTCACCAAATTTAGAGAGTAAGCGTGGCATTGTCTGACTAAAAGTGTGGCTATAGTGTTGCATACAATATTCCTGTTGGGAGTCCTGATGATAGGTCCTCAGGGAGATGAGGCAACAGTCTGCCAAGCAAAGGCTGATTTGTGACGGAGTTGTTTTCCACTTGGGCTCTGGGGAGCCTGTGTAGCTATGCTTCAGGGTATTTAGTAGCAGGCATTTATTTATTTAAAGACAAGTAATGTTTCTCATTAGTTAACACTGGAGAGGCCAAATAGCAATATAAAAAGATTTTTCCCCCTTCTTATGACAAGATCTTCAAGTATCTATTTCTGTATGTAAAAACCATTTTTCTTTATAGTGCAAAATATCTATATGTTTAATAAGTCCCTCGTGGTTATAGCATATGCTATGAAATTAATAGCTAAGAAGTGTTATGGGCTTTGAGCCATCCCTGAAAAACACCAAATGCAGGCAATTTCTCCTGGAGCATTGAATATTTTGGAAAATATAAAAGACAACAATTTTATCTTGTTCTATAAGCCTAACCATCACCAAAACATAAAAACAAAAATTATGAAATTACACTTATTATACTTCATGACAGCCCCCTTACAAGGGAGCAAAAGTTAGTTGATTACTCATTCAGCCAAGATTTCACTGGGGCCTACTTTCACTCCTGCGATATCAAATATTAATATGTGAGAATTGACTCTGTAAGTAAAGTAGCTTTCATTTTACATTCAAAATCAAATAACTTTGATAATAAATATGTAAAATTCCCATGTATTTTAAAAGGAAAAGACATAAAATATATGTACACAGTATATTATGTGACCAAAATGGAGCTTACTTAGAAATTATCAACAATAGGGATCCCTGGGTGGCACAGAGGTTTAGCGCCTGCCTTTGGCCCAGGGCGCGATCCTGGAGACCCGGGATCGAATCCCACATCAGGCTCCCGGTGCATGGAGCCTGCTTCTCCCTCTGCCTGTGTCTCTGCCTCTCTCTCTCTCTCTGTATGACTATCATAAATAAATAATGATAAAAAAAATGTTAAAAAAAAAGAAATTATCAACAATAAATTATGCCAGAAAACATTAAATACAACACATCAAAACAAATCATGGGTCAAGAAATAAATCACAGGAAAATTATAAAATATTTTAAACTGGATGACAAGAATATACAACATATCAAAATACTATCAGTTGCTACTAAAGCAGTACTTAAAGGGGAATTTATAGCTTTAAAAAATTAAATTAAAAAGAAAGTCCTGAGGTTTCTTCCTCATTAAACTAGAAACAGAAAAGCAAAGTGAAATCAACGTAGAAGGAAGAAAATTATAAATGTAAGAGGAACAGTAAAGAAAATAGATTAACACAAAAATTAGCCTTACTTCTTTACAAAGATCAACAATATTGACAAATTCTAGCTAGACTGATCAAGAAACTTAGATGAAATGGACAAATTTTTTAAAAACTGCAAGATTCAAAACTGACATGAGAAGAAATAAAAATATAAGGCCATTGTCTATTAAATAAATGGAATTAATTATCAAAACCTTCTCTAGAAAGAAAATTTCAGTCCCAAATGGTTTTACTGATGAATTCTATCAAGCAGTAAAGGAGAGAACGCTAATTTTAAACAATTTGTCCAAAAGAATTTTTCCAAAAAAAAGAGGAGGGACTATTGTGCACCCTAATTTAAGAGACCTAACTCTAACAGCATACCTCTAATAACATAACTATTAACTCTAATAACAAATCCTGACAAAGATGTAACAGAAAAAGAAAATCATAAACTGGTATCACTTATGAGGATAGATATAAAAATTCCTAACAAATTCTAGCAAATCAAATGTAAAAAGAGATAAAATTGATATACTATAACCAGATAGAATTTATCTCAGAAATCCAAGATTGGCTTAGTATTTGAAAATCTATCCATGTTATTCACTATGGTAAGAGAATAAAGGAGAAAATCCAAATAATTACATGATGCAGAAAAAACATTTGACAAAACTCAACCTCCATTCATGATAAAGAACACTTAGCAAACTAGAAATAAAAGGAAATTTCCTTAAGCTCATGAAGGTTATCTATGAAATAAAGTAGTTACAGTTAATGATGAGAGACAATGCTTTCCTCCTAAAATTGGAAAAAATAATCAAGAATGGCTTTTTTCACCACTTTTATCACTTTAATTTTGTACTAGAAGTCAAATGGCAGGAAAAATAAATAAATAAATAGATAGATAAACAGATAAAAAATAAATAATAAAGTAGAGATTGAAAATAAGAAGTAAAACTGTCACTGTCTTATAATTATATGGTTGTTAACTAGATCCCAAGGAAACTACAGCAACCACTAGAGAATTGTGCAAGGTTTTGGGACACTAATGTACAAAAATCAATTTAATTTCATATTCCTGCAGCAAACACTCAAAAATGAAATAAAAAGAAAACAATTCCACTCAAAATATCTTTTATTTCTAAAATACTTAGAAATAAACCTAACAAAAGTCACCCAAGTTCATTACAGTGAAAAAACAAAACATAATTAAGAGACATGAAAGATCCAAATAAACTGAGAGATAAATCCTATTCATGGATTGTAAAACTCAGTGTTATAAAAATGCCAATTGTCTTCAAATTGATTAATGTAATCACAATGAAAATCCTAGTAGAGTTTTTAAACACATTGGCAAGCTGATTCCTAAATGTATATGGAAAAGCAAAGGACCTAGGATTACAAAATAAATTTTAAAAAGAACAAAGTTGGAGGACATATTCTAATTTTATGCCTTACTGAAAAGCTAGTATAAACAAGATAGCATTTTGATAGTGTATGAGAGTTATAGATGGATCAGTAGAACAGAATAGATAATACAGAAATAGGTTCACACATATATGTTCAACTGATTTTCAGCAAAAAGACCAATGCAATTCATTAGGAAAATGTACTCAATTTTACGAATGATTATTGAATGATGGGATAGTAATAATTTTAAATGTGCATAGTGACCCTGAACTCACAGGTATTATATAATAATCCAAAATAAACAATTTATAGAAGAAAACAAGAAAAAAAACATGTGACCTTGGGGTAGACAAGTATTTCTTAGATAGAACCCCAAAAGCATGAACAATAAAAGATGGATAAACTGGGCCTCATCAAAATTAAAAATTGTGCACTTATTTTACCTATATGATATCTTAAAGTTGTGAAGAAAATTATAGGTTATAATCATTTCAAATAGGTGATTTTAATGCCACAATTTATAAATATCCCAATAGTAAATTGCCTCTTATGTTGATTTCAAATATTGGAATTTTCATTCATGGAAATACTTAATTACCAAAGCAGGTGCTCATGCAATAGCAACGGAGAAAGATGGCAAAATGTTGATTTCAGGGATGTCAGACAAGGGTATTTTCTGGTAGACAGGATCCATCCATCTCATTAGCGTCATAGATCCAGCAGAAAGCCACAGAAAAAACTTATTTGAGACAAATTGTTATATCTTCTCCATCATAATGCAGATTTAAACATTAGGTTTATTCTACTCTGTTGACATTAACTCCACAATTATTTTTGTTTAAATAAACCCATAAGCAGATTGGCCCATTCTACCATACAGATGCTTCTTTTATACTTTATTTACAACTTTCAGAGGGAGTAAAAATAAGGAAGGTATAAAATATTAGTGGAATTTGAACAACTAGTGAGCAAACACCATTTGTTAATATAAATTAACAAATTATCCTTGGAAGTAATTATATCTTAGATATAATAATACTTCCTCTTGGGAAGATTCTATCCCATGCTTTGGTCATTATTTAAGCTTCATAGGTTAATTTGCAAATTAGGGCAGGCAAATATCAAATATAGTAGTTTTCTTGTATTTAATGAAGAGTGAAGATTCATTTGTAAAACAAACAAACAGCATGGCAAACATGAAGGTTGGCACCTAGTTCTCTACAAATCCCATAAGCTGATTAATTATATTGTTTCCCAGATAAAAAGAGAGCACCCTTCAGTTTTCATCAAAATTCCATAGGTTTCAGATTTATGGGATTTACTTATTAAACACTTGAAGTTTTAAAAAACATGTTAAAAATCATGGGTTATTCATCTTGCAATGAAAAGGACTTTTACGATGACTTATTATCACTTAACATTCTTTATAGTTTCATATTGAGATATTAGGAAGTAAGACACTTCAGCATCCACAGGACAACCTTTGAAATATAAATATTTTCCCGAGGGGATGTTATGGTGCATTGATTAAAGATGGCCCACCAAATTAATTTTAATACTTCCAATTTTCTAGTATTTAAGATTTCTAATCCAAATTCAGTCTTTATGAATGTTAGAAGCACAAACTTCTAACAACTGCTGGAAGTCTGAATATATGTTAAGTGCCTTTGTTAAAGTTTGAAAATTAAGGTAAAAATTAATTCTAGCTAGAAATTTTAGTCACTGAGGATGAATTCAAGAAATCCCTGGTGCATTTTAATAACTGACAAAGGAAAGAGGATAAATACAATATTAATTTTATGAGTTTTTTTATGCTTGAGTAAACATAAAAATTTGTAATTATATTTACAGGGCTTGGCTGTGTTGAAAGATAAGGTATAATTACATTCATGCCTGATGGGAAAAAGACTGCACAAATTATACAGGTTTTGTATGTTAACAGAACTGTAATATTAGGAAATTCAATCAAATGTTAATTAATTACAAGAAAAAGTGCTATCTATGAATGTATTACAGCAAGAAAATCTATATATTTTAGGAATTGAAAGTATTTCATTTTTCTTTCTATTATAATTTCTTATGTCATACTTAAACATGACACAATTAAGCTTTTACATTGGGCAGATAATTATAATTTAAGTAATACTTATGCAGCTTTACTGAATAGATAAAATATAAAACTGTGAGACTTAATTTTAGTCTTCACACAAGCTGTATCAGCATTATTTACATTATAAATTAAGGGTTTGATTTTTATGTCTTGTAGTTTCTATATAGTTCCAAGAAAATTAGACTTTTCTAAATATGTTTATTGCAATGTCTTCTTCTATGATTACATATACATACATAAAAGTTCAACATTTAAGATGGTCAACATAATAAAAAAATAAATGTTTTGAATGTTAATACTTTTTAAAGACTTTGGCCAACATATGATGATTTTAAATATATATATATATATATATTACAGAAAATGATGAAAATACAATATTAAGAGGCACTCATTCAGTCTAGCAAATTTAAAATATGGATTTCTGGGGGCACTTGGTTGGCTCAGTGGTTGAATGTCTGACTTTGGCTCAGGTCATGATCCTGAGATCCTGGGATGGAGTCCCACATCTGGCTCCCCCCAGGAGCCTGCCTCTCTCTCTGCCTATGTCTCTGCCTCTCTCTCTGTGCCTCTTATGAATAAATAAATAAAATATTTTTTTAAATATGGATTTCTGCTCTCTATTCTTTTATTAGTGCATGTGTGTTATATAATAGGACACATGGGGCTACTTTATCATATTTGCAATGTCACTGCCTGCTATGATTTATCTTGTGGGTCAAACAGGGAAAATCTTCTAAGTATGTGTGATATTATGTTTACCACTAACAAGTGTTGTACAAAACAGCATAATTCATTCAACAAATATATAGAGTGCCCCAACATATATGCAAAGAACTTTTATAGATGTAGAGAGGCAAAGGAAACAGTCACCTTGAGCAGCTTTGCCTTGGAATGCTGAATATAAAACAAAATCAGGATGAGGTCATTTTAAAGAACAGGAAAAATCTTGTGCAATTTGAACGCTTGGCTGACTTTATTTATTTAACTGGATCCACATATTTTGCATTTGCTTTAAAAATTCAAATGTTCGGGATCCCTGGGTGGCGCAGCGGTTTAGCGTCTGCCTTTGGCCCAGGGCACGATCCTGGAGATCCAGGATCGAATCCCACGTCAGGCTCCTGGTGCATGGAGCCTGCTTCTCCCTCTGCCTATGTCTCTGCCTCCCTCTCTCTCTCTCTCTCTGTGTGTGACTATCAAAAATTAAAAAAAAAAAAAATTCAAATGTTCATTTGTTTCTATTCTGATTAAGTTGAATAGAGGCACTTTATGGGTAGGTATTTTAATTTGTTCATTTTAAAAAAATAATATCTTCCTGTAAATGAGCAAAGCAGTAGATTTAGTAGAGATGTAGCATTTGGATTTTCCATTTTCTGGTTCATAACATATGTTTTATATCATTTTAATATTTCTATATATAACTTAGGAATTTACATATAGTTAAATGTAATCAAGATTATAATAATACTGAATTAGGAAATTAATTCCTAATATATATGTAGTTCTATTGACTAATAGTAGTTGTATCTAAAGACATCTGTGTGTTTTGTTTTACCTATTGATTGTGTTTAACAAAAACTGGTAGCTGATGATCATACTCTAATTAAAGCAACAATTTACACAAAGCTAGTGACTCATTGGCTTGTTTTAAACACTGAAATATGAATTATCATGTTTGCAAAAATTTGAAACTGAGTCATTTTTTAAATAAATGAATATTGGTGAGGCTTCTTATGCCATAAACATACAATTCTTTGAAATTGACCTTTACAGGCTTCCATGCCTAATAGAACTGAAGTACTAAAACCAGTATATTTCACTGCCTTTTGGTTCTATGGTTTCTAGGTCTCCCAGCTGTACCAACAACCAGCCTAGGGTGTGACTTAGCTGGTAAATTCTTTCTCAGCCAGTCTTCTTAAGTAACTAAAAATTCCCAAGTACAAGCAGGCTATGTAAGTTCCTATTACTTATACTACAACACACTCCATTGCTTGTGTATATTTGCTATATTCCTTAAAACATATGCATAACTTCTGAGTTGTGACAAAGAAAAGATATATGCTATTTCATCCTTTTATACTTACCTCTTGATATTTTAAAACACTTTATCAAGTGACTAGAAAGTTCACAACTACAGCTAAGAGAGGTTCAGAGGAAAAAGTAGAGAGTAATTTACAGATTTTCCTGAAATTCAGTTATCCCTCACTTCACTTTAAATTAATCATAAGTTTGTGATTAAGTGATTGTTAGACTTTTAGGAATCCCTGAAGCTCGAGATGTGAACATTTGGCATCTTTGTTGGACTCTTGCCTTCCAGTTTGTTTTGGATCATGACTCAATCTTCTCTACAATGCAACCTGCAAAATGACTATTTCTGTATTGATTTAGTTTGTACAGATGACTATTTTAACTTACGATAAATCAGGCTGATTTCCTTTCTGCAATAGTAATTTAGGGAGTTGGTTGTTAATTGTAATTATAACACAGTGCATTTTTACAAAATTCTGAAGACACTCAGCAACCGTCAATGGTTCATATCATGTTTGAAGCAGCAAATCCAGGGGCTTAGAGGACCTTTAGTTCAGATATAGGTATGTGGTATTTCACAGCAATTTTAGACTAGGTACTAGAGTTGATTGTACTGAGTCAGGAATTTTTTGTTAAGATTCTGAAAGTTTATGAATATTCACTCAGCTAAAAGTTGTTTAAAACTGATCACTTTTATCCTATTATGCTAGTGGGTGGAGAGATGGGTGAAATAAGTAAAGGGGGCTAGGAGTACACTTGTTTTTGATGAGCACTGAATAGTATATGGAATTGTTGAATCACTATATTATACCCCTGAAATGAATATAACACTGTACGTTAACTACACTAGAATTTTTTAAAAATACAAATAAAACCATAAATTTCCCTCAAGAGAATAGCACAAAGAAACAAAGTTTATATAGTATGGAATTTTAATTGTTTTCTAGAAATGCTAATATCTATTGAGACTAGCAATAAAAGCTAAGTACTATACACATATCTGTAATCTAGTTCAACACAGATTTTTTTTGCTTTTATATGTGAGACATTTGACTTTTTGTTATAAGAAGATTCAAATATGAATAAAACATGATTCTTGCTCTCCAAAAAAAAAAACCCCAAACCTTTGTATCTTATGTTTATATAAAATGTAGGCAACAAGTCATAAGGAAGTGTATCATCCCAAAACTCCATCACCTAGAAATAAATATTAACATTTAATGAGTGTAATTCTAGACTTTTTTCTCTGCACATACATTTCTTTGCATAAGTAGGCAAAATAATTTGACTAAATACAATAATTGTTTTACCAAAGTATAAAAGTTTTACTTCATGGCATTTAAAAGAAGAAAAAATAACTGAAATTAAGCTTATAAATTGCTCTATAGATAATGTTTTTCTTGCAATAAGACTGATTCATTTCTAAAATATCTCTCTAACAGTAAAAATATATGAGATATATTAGCAGATATAGGTAATTCATTTTGCTTTCTTTAAGTACATTTTTTCAGTTTGGGGCAATATCTATTGTCTTCTGGTATGAAATGAAAGGAATTGAGTATACATTTACCTCCGCTTTATTTGTGTCTTGACATTCCAATTGTTTTCCATTATATTTTTATTCTTTTAACTTTGGCAGGCTTTATAATATTTGCAATCACAATTCATGCAGTTTTTTATTTGTTTCAAAAATTTAAAATAAAGTATTTAACATATATTATTATATTTCCATTTGCTGTTTTTTCCATTCCCATGTTTTTTGGTCAGTATCTATGCATAGGTCTTATTTAAGTTCCTTTTGGTTATTAGTCATCTTTGAATAATAGTAGATCTATTTGAGATAAGGTTAAAATAATATAGAAAGGAAAAGGTGGGAGATTTTGTTAAATGGAAGCATGAGTAGTTCTAATTTAAGTTCATCTGGAACATCCTTTATCCAAATACTATGATTTTTGTATTGAGGGCTCATCACGTTTCAGTTTGAGGCAACTGTCTACTCCTTAATTCCTACACCCTCTGAATTATGATCTGGTGGTCAGAGATTTTCTTTTAACTGTTATCCTATTTTATCTTGGCATTTCTCTATTATACTTACAACTTTAATTTTTCATTTGAACATGTTAATAATCTTGAAACAGCATGAAAAAGAACATAATGGGAAGATGATAAATTAGAAATATTATAAAGCTTAGTGAGATAAACATTGCACCAATTTTTAAGGATGTTTTAAAAGATCAGAGCCACCAAATCGTATAAGCACATATTTAGAAGTAAGATATATAAATTAGTTTAAATAGTTCAAATATTTTCTGCTATTGAAATTGCCAAACAATTTGATCTGGATTCAATTTAAGTTACAACAGGAACCCATCTATTATTATTTTGTTTCAGTATTATGACAACATTATACTCCTGGGATATAATTTTTCACATATCCTTGTATAAGGAACAAAGGCCCTGCCTTCTTTCAGGTAATGCAATTTTCCCTGGGCTTCTTGAAAGGATTATATTTTATTAACATTTTTCAAAGTTTGTTATTGTTCATTAGGATTATTTGAATGAATGAAGCCTTATGCCTGGTGTGAACAGTATATATAAATCTAGTATAATATCTACTGCTAGTGGGAGACCAGGTGGCTTAGAGGTTGAGAGCCTACCTTTGGCTCAGGTCATGATCCCAGCGTCCTGGGATCAAGTCCCACATCGGGCTCCCCATGGGGAGCCTGCTTCTCCCTCTGCCTACATCTCTGCCTCTCTCTGTGCATCTCTCGTGAATAAATAAGTAAAACCTTTAAAAAAAATATGTCTACTGCTAGTGACACTGATTTATTTTAAAGACATAAGAATATTTATAGAACCAAATGACTATAAAATCTCTATAGCTAAATGAATATGTATGTCTCCATCCGCTTTGTCTTGCAATGGCAATTGAAATTTTCCTGCCCAATAAACAAGAGCATTAAACTAAATAATAAGCTGTTAATTTTATTTATCTGCAGATAAAAGTCTCTCTAGGGGCTATATGTTCATTTATTTTTTAAGGATGCTACCTATGAACTGCATAAATATGTATAAACTTTTTTGTTCAACTTCTTTGAAAAAATCTAAAATACATATATATATATATGCAAATAATTTAAGATGACGTTTGTTGCTTATTAAAACAAAGTCCTGAGGGATCCCTGGGTGGCTCAGCGATTTAGCTCCTGCCTTTGGCCCGGGGTGTGATCCTGGAGACGAGTCTCACGTCGGACTCCCTGCATGGAGCCTGCTTCCCCGTCTTCCTGTGTCTCTGCCTCTCTCTTTCCCTCTCTGTCTCTCATGAATAAATAAATAAAATCTTAAAAAAAAAAAACAAAAAAACAAAATCAAAGTCCTGAACAATAAAAAAGAGGCGATTATTAATTTTTATTTCTATTCTTATTCATATTTTTGTATCAAAAGGGGATGAATTAGGAATTTTCATGTTACGATGACTTTTGTTTCCCTATGGAACCTTATAACTATGGGATTATAAAAATAAATATTTGAGAAAAGAAATACCCTATAATCCTTTTCAAATAAGCATTGTATATATTACATATGATATATATATTTCTTAATATTATGCTGCTGATTCAATTTAATTTTATTTAATATTAATTATTATATTTATTTTAAATTATCCTCTTATGGAAAGAGCATAATTTATTTAACAATTTTTCCATTATTCAGAATCATCAAGACAACTCATGTCTTAGATGATAGTTTCCAAAGATCTATCTTCTATATTTATTATTACTGTATATAATTTCAGATGTGGGTATATATCAAGATGAATAAAGAATATTAGTGAAAACAATATTTAATCATCTTTGAAAGTTTGGAAAACATAGAAGAACATAAGAAAATAAAAATTGTACATAATCCTATCATCAGTGAGAACCAATGTTAATACAGGAAAATTTTCTTCCTTTCTTTCTTTCCTAACAGATAGATAAGTGGATAAACAGACTACATTATATATCTATATAAAATATTAAATTTTGTAATTCCCATTGAATATAATTTACCCTGTATATACTACATAAATACATATTTCTTACATAAACTTATTTATAGGCTCATTTGTATGCTTATTTTTTTACTTAATGTTACAGTACTGAATTTGATGTTTTGACAAAAGGTTGTGTCACTTAGAGAAATTGACTACATGATTTCTGTCTTTTATTCTATTCACAGAATTCCATGTTTGGACAAACTTTGAAAGAGTCAATCTTCTTTCTTCAGGCAGACAGGATATTATTATGCCCATCTTATAGATAAGATCTTGAGATCCAGATACATAAATGAGTGATTCAAATAAATAAGTGGTGGTGGAGTGTGGAAGTGGGGATGAAGGATCTAGTTACCTGTGTTCTGCTGACTTATGTTTTCTTAACATAAATCTGTATAATCTCTTCTCACCAGTCTTTTATATTTCTCTCTGAATTTTATAACCTATTATAATTTGAAGAGATGGAATATGAAAGACTTCCTCTTTGTACTTATAGTTTGAAATCGAAACACCTATACAATCAAGCAGAAAATGACTAATTTAGGCCTGACAATGTAGAACTCCTAAATAACTATAGACAACTGAATTCTTGATTGTTTAACAACATTTTCCCATTCAGTTCTTTATGATATACCAGATATAACAAGAGCATTCCTTTGTTCTAAAATTACTCATTGATGCTTTGTCAGTTTTCAATATATGGACCAGAGGAGTTCTGAGGTTTAATTATAAACAGATATATACATCCCATTTTAAAACCTAAAAGACATAAGTTGCAATCTGTAAGTTTACATCTTTTAGAAAAAGCACATTTATAATTTGGGAGAAGTAGTACTATGCTAAATAAGTCAAAATAGAAGGAAATCCAGTTGCCCTTTGGATGTCAGAAAGTCAATAGTAAAGAAGAAGCAGAAGTGTACTTCTGAAGTCTCCCACTTCTTGTGATCTTTGGAAGAAGTAGTGATATTGCATAAACCATTCCAGAAAGTGCTAAGCAATTATATTTCCCCCTTTATAATCCATGTTTAAGTAAATCATATTAAGCAGATACACAAAAAATGTCATAAGAGCTGTACTAAAAAAAAAAAACCAAAATTATAAACATATAATTCTCAATATACCGATTGAACAATTTAGTTTGCTGAGAAGTAGTTTATTTGTTTACTATGTGATGATAGGAGTAATTTATTTATATGGTGTTTGTTGTCATCATTTATGTTTGATGGGAACGTCTGGAATTGTAGATATATAACTTCAACTGGCTCTACTTTAAGACCAATAGGTAAAGACAAGTAAAAGCCAGACCATTCCACAGGAAAAATATAAAGGAGCATCGATACTAAAGAGCACAGCCTTAATACAGTTGGGGAGACAATAACAGAATGATAGAGGTGGATAGTGGAGCAGAAATGCATAAGTATGACATTGCTATGGAAAAAAAGCATCTGCCTTCAGTTCAAGTCATGATTCTGAGGTCTGAGGTCCTAGGATGGAATAAGTGGGGAGCCTGCTTTTCTCTCTCCCTCTGCCCCTCCCCCCATCCCATGTGTACTCTTTCTCTCAAATAAGTAAAATCTAAACAAAATCAGAAAAAGTTTTATATGTATATAGATAAAAATTTTATAGGTGTATAAATATAAAAAGTTAAAATATAAGCATTAATACAAAACTGAAATTTAGCAAGCTTTCAGAGATTATGATTAAAAAAATCTGCTGATATACTTTCCTATAAGCAACAATTGCAAAATGCCATTGAAAAAAAAGGCTCAAAAAAAAAAAAAAAAGAAAAAAAAGGCTCAAAAAACATTAAATATCTAAGAATGAATCTAACAAAATTATGCAAAATTTCTAAACAGAAAGATTACAAAGCAATACTCAAAGTAGTTTAACAAGATCTAAATAGCTATGGATTAGAAGGCTATATTGTAAAAATTATAATTCTACCCAAATTGATCTATAGATTTCACGCAATAGCAGTCAAAGTACGTTTGTGTCTGTCTGTGAACTGACAAGCTGATCTTAAAATATATATGGAAATAGAAAAGCACAGGAGTGGCCAAGAGAAATCTGGAAGAAAAAATATTTGAGGACACATACTATCTGATATCCTGGCTTATTATAAAGCATCAATAATTCAGAAAGAGTGCTATTAACACAAAAATAGAGAAATAGACCAAAACAATAGATTTTTCTATTTTTATATATATGATAAAAATTGACAAGCATTAATTTACAATTCAATTTAGTCTTTAAAAATGTGAACTCCAATGTAACCTCCAACCAAGTGAAGATATACATCAATAGTCTAACCCCAGAAAGTTCCCTAGTTCCCATCTATGATCCCTTCTATGCTGTTCTCCTTTCAATCACTGGTAGATTTACCTGCTTTAGAACTTCATAAAATACATTCATTATTTTTACTCTTCAGTGTCTCACTTCTTATACTTCAAAGATTATTAATTTGATGTAAATACAATTTGTGAATTTTGACAAAAAGTATTCATCCCCTACTAGTATATACAAGGTTGTCATCAGTCAAAAAGATACGTGTATCCGTTTCTCAGCATTTCTGACATTCATCCATAGTATTGTATTAGTAGTTTCTTTGACTTTTTGTTGCTGAGTATGTGTTTATTATATGAATATACCATTCACCTGGTGATGGATATTTAGGTTGCTTCTACTTTTTGATATTTTATGTAAAACTGTTAATGATTTCTTACATGAGTCACTTTGTGGATGTGTGTTTTTGTTTATCTCAAGTAAATACTCCAAGATAGAGTTATTGGAATGATAAAGTGGGTGCATCTTTATATGGAACTAGAAAACAGTTTTCCAAAGTGATTATATTATTTTCCACTTCCATCAGCAAGACATGAGAGTTCACTACTTTTATCTTCTCAATTTGGCTATTTCCAACTCTTTTAAAATCTCTTCAATCAGAGTGACATTTAATTTTGGTTTTCATTTGCATTTCCTGATGCTTTATGATGTTGGACACATGTTTATATTCTTATTGACCATTTATAGAACTTTTGTAAGCTGTTTCAACTCGTCCATTTTTTATTGGATTTTTCCCTTTTATTATTAATCCAGGACAACAATTGTTTATATATTCTGGATATAAATTATTTGCCAGATAAATATATTACCAATATTTGTAAGACATTCAGGCTTGCCTTTCTATTTGTACCTTTTGATAAGGGCACTAGTATCATTATGAGGGTGCCACCCTCATGACTTCATCTAACCCTATTTACCTCCCAAAGGTCTCATTTTTAAATACCATCACACTGGGGATTAGGGCTTTAGGATATGAATTTTATAGGGACAACAATTTAGTTCATAGCAATAGGTAAGTTAAAAGGACATGAAAATGTCAAGACTTTACCTGGAGCATGGCCCTTCAATTTTTAAACATGACTACAGTTCCATGCAATCTTCGTAAAGGTCTTTGCACTATGTTCTTCAGTGGGGTATTGGAATGGAGGACTCTTAAGGGCTAGAGTGAATGTTTTTCAGGAGCTTCTTAAGGGCAATCACCTTATGAGGGTTGCACATATTGTTTTAGATATGTGTGCATAGGCTAAAAAAGACAAAGGCTCAAAATCAAGTAAAACTAGATTCTTACTAAATAAAATATGATAACCACGTCTAAAGAGACAATATCAATTAAAGAGCAGATTTTTCATTTGTGGCTTAAAAAAACATCAAAATGTTGGCAATGCCTATCAAGTCATTATCTAAGGGAAAGGAATCATATTCAAGGGATTTTCAGTATCCCAGTCCCATTGGCAAGATCATTCCAGTCTCAGCTGGATGTCATAATTACCTGCACTAATATCTCTTCTTATTCTGATCTCTTGCCTGACAAGAATCCGTCTAAGTAGAAATTGGCTCTTGCCTACATCTGACTGGGTGGTTATGCCACCACCCCGCTGACCCCAAGAGAGGCACATTTCTTATCATAAATCAATTAAACAGCAGCATGACTTTATGTATTAGTCATTTCACCTTTTAGCAACCTTTCTGAGAGATGAAACCCTTTTTGGTTTGCTAATAAAGTCAAGTATCTAACTTTGGGGGGTGGGCAAGAAACCATGGTAAGTATGAAGAGTACTAATCTGTGAAATGATATAGAAATCACCAACTCTTCCTGATTACATTCAGAGACTGCCCCTGATTATGTGTAGCTTTTACCTACTTCCCATTTTAAATTGGTATTTAGTACAATCTGATTTGTTTATGATAGCTGGTAGTAACAGTCTTATATTAATCTTAAATTATTGGTAGAATAAGATAAAATCTCATTTCTCTATTTACTAATGGCTGAAAACTAAAAATAGAAGCTATAAGGAATGGATCATACTAATTGTTTCAAAACTCAACCAGAACCAGCAGAAGTTAGATTACTTTATTGTGTATGTGTGTGTAAAACATCATTTCTATACAATTTTATTTCTTTAGAATACTTTAATTTTAAGAGCTTCTAAGTCATTCATTAATCTTTCTATATTTCATAACCATTTTTGAAGATTATTTCCACTCAAAAGATATTGTAAGTCACCCTGCAAATTTTAAGTATAATTTATGAGGGACTTAAGGGGGAGTATAGCCTAAACATAGATTCCTGAACTGCCTCTCTGTTTAGAGATGATCAACTCCGAAGTGTCTTTTCAGAGTCTTTGAGGCAATGGGTTTTGCCAGGAGGTCAGCCAAGAGGTGTCTTGACTGCCTCACGTAAGTTCTTCTTATCACTCAGCCAAGTCCATGCAAGCAGATACCTCTTTGCCTATGGGAAACAGGCTAACAGGTTGACCCATTCTGCTGCAATGAAACCTATTATCTCTTTGTTTTGTTTGGTATAATACATATCAACTAGCTCCTATATTTCAGATGGGCAATAGGGAAGAACCATTTCAATTTCCAGTTTTTGAAAGGCTCAGGTGTGTACTTTGCATTTAATAAAAAGTAAGGTTGTCTTTCCAAAATGTACATTCAATCTAAACTGTGTCTTGAACTTGTATTATATACTTTGCCATTTCCTTGTCCTTTTTAGTACAAAGGGCCTGGTAATAGTCATTCCTATGCCCACCAATATTGAACACAGTGACAGATAGTAGTTGGATTGGACTCACAGAAGTTTGAATTCAATAATCAAGAGCAGTTCCTTTGTTTAAGTGACAATTGTAAAGATGATGAGGATTGTCCTCCCATTATTGCGATCTTCAGTGTCAGAAAATAAGAACTGGGCTCTGGTATTCTGAAACCCTTTTTATAAGTGTTCTCCCGTATAATTCTAGGGATTTATTACATATTTACTGACCAAGTACTAAATGTAAGAGTTCAAGTGACATGTGAGTCAACTGGAATTCAGACATACATCATAAGTTTATTCTTTTTTTTTTTCATAAGTTTATTCTTAATTTAAACATGTGTAGGTAACATTCTGTCCATTTCTCCCTCTTAGTACTTACAGGTATGTGTATGGTATCTCCTGCTTTTCATTTTATAAGATAATAAAATTATAATTATCATTTTAACTACTTTGCACAATATAGTATTTCTGAGCTATTTAGAGTATCATTTGGGGGAAAATTAAAATTGGATGCAATGCATTTAAATTTGCATTTATCCTTGACATTAAAAAAGGTTAAGGTGTAACTGTCCTACCTTTGAAGTATTTTAATTCTTTCTGTTCTCAGAAATGCAGTAGAGAATTGTTGTTATTTCCCTTGAAAAAAGTTCAACTTAATTAACAAACGTGAATTCAAAGTAAATATTAAGTCCTTATTAATCTCTCTATTCTTTGCTCTGAAATATGATAAATCTCTCCAAATGGAATTCTATACCCTCTCCCAACTGCCTTTAAAAATTCTACCTATGCTTCAAAACTACTCCCCTTCTGGAATAGCTTTCTAACTCTCCTTATTTAAAGTCTATTTATCTGTCCACCTATTTACTTACTTATCTACCACACTAAAAAGAAATGATCTCTTAGGCAGAAGTACAAAACAGAAGAAATGTGTATCCACAGAAGCCAAGACAAAAAAAGTGTTTCAAGAGAAAGATAGTCAATTGTGTCTAATGCTGCTGGGATTTGGAGTAGAAGGTCATTCTTGAATGACTGTTATTTGACAAAATGGAAGTTATTAGTGACCTTGAAAAGAGCAATTTCAGAGTGAGTTGAAAAAACAATGATTAGGAGATAGATCAGTGAGAATAGACGATTCCTTGGGTCTGTTGGAGCAAATTGAGTTGGGGGAAATTTTGTTTTTTGTTTTTTTTTTCTGTTTCCTTGTTTGCTTGTTTTAATAAAGGAGGGGCTGAAATGAGCTCCTGTTTTCGGTATTACTCAGTATTCAAAGATTATATAAAGCCCTGTACTTCAAAATTTAAAAGAAGTTTTTCCTACATTAACTACTTTAAATATTTATTTGTATCTCTCTAGAGAGACTTCAGGATTTCAAATAAGTTTGTGTCCACTTCACTTAACTGAAGACAGCTTTACCACACCACTTCAATAGTCAAAGAGGAGGTTTGTTTATAAACGGTCTCCTATGTTTGGTGCAGGATAATCCTTGTGGTTTATGTCTGTTAACAAGGTGGTAGAGTGTAGAGATGGGGTAGATGATGATTCTAAAGTCTCTAAAATAACAAAACCACAGTGCAGGTATATGATACCATTAGACGGACTGAAGTCTGAGTACATTTTTAAGTTGAGTAATTCATGACCTTTTTCTGGCCTGCGTGTCTTGACTTATCCAGCCTGTGAACTATGATTTGCCTGGAAACTTAGCTTGGTGTAAATTGCTCTTTCCCCCCTCTCGGATGAAGAAAATAATCATAACCAGAAAAAAAAATATATGTAGGAGCCTTGTATGCATCATTCTTTGCAAAAAGCACGCTGGATTGGACCTTGAAGGAATTGGTTGTGCTTCTACTCTGCTACTAGTTACCTCTGTCATCTTCATCAGATACATTCCTTTAATCTCAAGGTCTCACATAAAATGATGGGGTTAACCTTCATTCAGTGACTTCCACTTTGACATCATTTGTAGTTTTGAATATTACATGTGCCAATCCACATACTCTGTCAATGACTCTATTTGACTAAATCTCAAAAGAATTTGAGACCCTTGCAAAAGTGAGGCAGGAGGCCAGGTGAGAATGCAACATTTGGGACAAACACATTATATACAAGACTGATGTAAATAGTTATTTGAATGTTTTAGTCTCATTTAATTTTATAAATACTAAAATTATTAGAAATTGATATTAATGTTATAATTACAGTAAGTGGCTTCATGATGTCATGAATAATTGCATCTGCAGCATGTTTTTAGTTTAAAATTGAATAACCTGCAAAAGCTTTGCCTAAAGAGAACTATATTGTTAGTTTCTCTATTGTAGTCCTACTTGTCATTAATATTGCTAGGAATTCTACTTTCCTGAGGTTTACCTCATATTCTGTGTATAAGTGTGCATTTAATTGGTGTTTTATTTTTTAGGTAGCATAACTTTACTTTGAACCCAGCTTTGATTTGATGCTCACTCTATAAGAAACATGGCTTTACTGTACAAATCATTGTCTTTGTCAGCTTTATTCACATCACACCCAACTGTGATTCAGAATTATGTCTGAGAATATACTCATGCTGTGCTTATACTACTTTGTGATCAAAATTTCTTGACTACATACTTCAGGCTTCTAATCAATAACTACCAAATTTATAATTAAATAGAACTTTGATACTAATTCTCTGTTCTTCCTAAATTTTCATAGTCCTATAACAGTAAGTTTTGTTTTGGTTGTACATAGTTAAGTAATGTGGATTCCAAGGAAGTAGGCTCTGTTGGGTTGATTTATGGGTAACGGACAAGGACTTTTGTAACTGTACATTCAGTTTTAATGTATACACTCCTCATTATGGGTTAAATTTAACTGGTATTCTCATTTTAGAACAAATTGTTTACAAATGTAACCATAATGAGCTATCTAAGTAACTATGATTTTCATTGGAGAAGGGAGAGAAGAACTATGAGTTTCTAGCATTGTATATTTCACCTTATTTAATTTTTCTTTAGAAGTAACATTTTCTCTTTTTGGAGAATTTTAATTTAAAAATTAAAAATTAGCTACCTGTCCACTATCCAAATATAATAATGATCTACATTTTTGCTTAATTTTCTTTCAGGCTTTTTTTTTTTCAATAACCAACATAAAATAACATTATCAGTTATTGCTTATTATGTGCTAGACATATGACTTGTTTCCAAAACCTACTTTTTTTTAAAGATTCTATTTATTTATTTATGAGAGACACAGAGAGAGGCAGAGACATAGGCAGAGGAAGAAACAGGCTTCCTGCAGGATGCCCAATGGGGGACTCCATCCCGGAGCTTCGGGATCTTGCCCTAAGCTGAAGGCAGAGGCTCAACTGCTGAGCCACCCAGGCATCCCCCAAAACCTACTTTTTAACTATGGCACTATTTCAAGTCCTATATTTACAGTTATATATTTATAATCTTATCCATGTTAAGCACATCCATATTATTTTCTTTAAAGGTATATTTTACATATTTATATTATAATACATATATTTGTAAGCATATCAGAGTTGTTTTTTTCTTAAGATTTATCAAGTAATTTCAACTTTTTTTTTAAGGATTTTATTTATTCATGAGAGATACACAGATAGAAGCAGAGACATAGGCAGAGGGAGAAGCAGTCTCCCTGTGAGGAGTCTGATATAGGACTTGATCCCAGGACCCCAAGATCACTACCTGAGCCAAAGGTAGATGCTCAAACACTGAGCCACCCAGGTACCCCCAAGTAATTTCAACTTTTAAACAAATGTTTTAAAGGACAACTAATATTCTGTTAGGCATCTATAGCTCTTCTGAGTTTTTCTGTTACAAACAGAAAGAGTATTCTCAAAATTTGGCTTTAATTTTCTTAGGATAGTTTTCCTCAAATAAATTTCTGGGTCAAAAGATATGAACATCTTTAAGGCTTCTAAATGCAGGTGGAAAAATTCTCCTCCCAAAGGATGAACATTTTGCTCTGCAACAGACAATGTATGAATCTCTTTAAGTTGTACTATAGTCAGTACAATATACAATATATTGACTAAAGTCCATTATTATAATTATTTTTAAAATCTGTAGTAATAGCAAGAACATGTTTTCTTGCATTAATTTACCTATCTTTGATTACTAGTATGGCCAACTTTTTTTCATATATAAACCATCTATTGTCCTTAATATAAAAATTAGAGTTCATATTCTTTGTCTATTATTCTTTTCAGGGTTTTAATGTCTTCTTTATTGATTTAATAAGGTCTTTATATGCGAAAGCCATTTGCTGAACTGTCCTTTCAATTTGCTTTAAAAGAACTGGCTATTAGACTGGGCTGTTGCTTTTAATGAATGGATGCTATTCTAAGATGATGTACAAACATCACGAGAAAATTCAATCTCAGAGATAAAAAATTATGCATCTTCTTAATGGTTAGTATATTATTAGCCATTGGGCATGGAGATAAGGGTGGTTTTGTTACTCTTATTTCTTTAAGAATCTAAAAGTTGAACTTACAGACTAGCATTAGTTATATTAGAATACTTTGGTGCTTCTAATTACATTTTTAGTTTGATCATGTATTCCATTAACTTCAACTTTTAAGTAGTCACTAATCAGTACCTGTTGTGATAATGTACATGTATCTGAAAGCCCTCTCAAATCCTGTTTTTGAAAGAATAAAGAGTACCAAAAAACCCTTCAATTAAATAAACTAAACACACTAATAAGTGCTTTCAATAGCTATTGCTGAAGGGTTTTTTTTTTTCATTTTAATTTTCAAAGTCTTATAGACTATGTAATCAAATTAATCAAGTTTTCTGCCATGATACCTCCATTCTTTTTTAAGCTTAGAGAGTACATTAAAAGTAAATGTACTAAATGCTTAGTGTGCATAGATAAAGATGAGGAAATGGGAACTGAGACTGAGATTGTCCCATTCTATACTGCCTTTCTATTTGTAACAACATATTATGAGTATTTTAGGCTCTACTCTATGTGAATGAATAGGGCCTTATGACATTGTAATTTGGCAGTTATGAAACTTTCACCACAAGTAATGGAAAACTCAACCATTATTAGTCTAAACAAATACATTTTTTTCTCTATCTAAAATAAATGTAAAGGTAGATGTTGGACATAATTGTAGGATGTCTTGCCTTTCCCTTATGCTGCAAGATGGTTGCCACTTTCCTAAGTATGAAACCTCTACTCCAGGAAGGAATAAACTGAGAGATATAGTAGCACCAGTGGACCACCACTCAAGTCTCAATGGATGAAATTCTGTTGCATAATTACCTTGAGCTAAAATGGTGATGCCAATGAGTGTTGAGAATTGTTTAATATTTGTAGGTAAGCCACTTTCTAAATGATAATTATTTCTTGTCAATCAGATTATAAACTTATTTGAAGTTGGTTCTATTCCATTTTTTTCTTTCAAGAATATCAAGCAAAATACATAGCACTAATATTTTAAAATTATCTACTTAAATTTCAGGATCAAAATAAGTACATTATTGTTTCTTATTAAGTATTCATTTGTATGGGAAGGCATAACCTTTTAATGAAATTTAATGTGGCGGCCTTAACAATCTGCATTATAGTCACAAAAGTATTTCCCTAAACAGATGGAATAGATGAGAATGTAGGTGTGCCCAGGTCCCAAACCAAGCTAAATGTTTTTAAAACTGTGTTGTTAAATTACATCACTGGTTCTATTAGTTGCTATTACTGAGTAACAAATTATACAATTTAGTAGCTTAAAACAACAGAAATTTATTATCTCATAGTTTTGGAGGGCCCAGAGTCTGGGTATGGAATAGATGGCACCTTTGCTCAGGATCTCACCAGGCTGAAACCAAGGTGTTGGTTGGCGGTTATGATATCATCTGAGGTACAAAGAGCCCTTCCAAACTCATTGGTTGTTGGCAGAGTTTGCTTTCTTACGGTTATGAGACTAAGGTCCCAGTTTTCTTGCTTATTGTTAGCCAAAAACCACTCCACTCCACTTTTTAGAGGCCGTCATGCCACATGGCCATCTCACATTATGTTTGCTTCTTTAAGGCTGGAAGGAGCACATCTCTACTGCATTGAATTGCTCTAAATCTGGAATCCCTCCACTGCTTCTTATCTCTTTAAAGGACTCACCTGAATAAATCAGGCTCACTCAAGACAATCTCCCTTTTGATTACTTAAAGTCAAGCCATTAAGGGCTTTAATGACTTCTGCAGAATCTCTTAATCTTTGCCATATAGCATAATCTAATCACAGGCGTGGCATGCTGTTTAATGGTAGAGTGAGTGTTCAGTCTCAACTGCACCAAAGGGGAGTGGGTTTTATGCACGGGTACACTAAAAAGCTGTAATTATAATCATGGGGATCTTCTTAGAATTCAGTTTGAACTGCACTGTTCAAACTTTAGTGTTATTTTCAAGAATTAGTCAGGGAGCATAGAATTATAAAAAGTAAAAAATGCAAACCAAAAAAACCTAAAAAACAAAAAAATGCAAAAAACCCCAGCAAGCCTATCGGAGGATCTAGAGAAGGCTCTCAGGTAATTGAAGGGTTTATTTGGACATGGAATTTTTTAAATATAAGTATAGTAAGATCAACTATTAAAACCAGGCTGGGGGCGGGGGAGGAGGTGGGCCGCAAAAAAACAAAAACAAAAACAGGCGGAGTCCATTGAGTGTGTGTGTTTTTTTTTTTTTGTTTGTGGTTTTTTTTTTTTTTTCTTTTTTTTTTTTTTTTTTTTCATTGAGTGTGTTCTTAACCACTGTATACCACCCTGGACTCCATGACATATAAAACTTAGTATGGTTCCTGTAACAGAGAAATTTCTCAGTAAATGTTACATCGGATTGTCTATTTACTGATGGATTAAAATGTGTTTTCTTTTTTGGCACCACTGCATGGTTTTGAAGGTTGGATGAGTAGCATTTTGTTAATGGAATGGTTAAGTATAAGCTGTGCTGTGTCATTGTAAATGGGCTTTGCAGAGAAATACAGAATGGTTCTTGTCCTTCAAAGAGTGTCAAGAGAAGTTGAACTGATTGCAAATTGACTGGGATTGAAACAATTTTATGTGAAAAAAATGACTTTATTCAGATAATTCCTATGAATCATTTCTTTGTATCATTTTTAGGGCATTGCACTGGATAGCAATCACATTTATTCTCAGGAATCTCCTCTGCACTTTTGACCTTTCATTATCTGACATTCATTTCATCGGTTAAAATGAGCTAGAAGCACAAAATTTGGGATATCATTTGGGAAAAAATATCTAGTGATTTGATGATATCTATGGTTTTCAAAAGCATCTATACAGAAAGAAAAAGAAACAGCTTATTATTTATAGTAGAGAAAGTTATAACTTTGTAGTATATTCTAATTCTACCCCAACTAACTCAGAGAAATTAGACAAATCTGACCTTTTGAGAAAATTGGAGAAAAAACATTATCTCTGAACCTCATTATATTACTAATGTCGTCATAATACCATGTGAAATATATTAAAGGATAATTTCTAAATTTAATTAAATACATGGGATATATTGTTAAAAATTTTATTCTGAATTTTATGTTGATTTTTAGATACATTAGATTTTTGTTGTTTTTAAAAGTGATAAAAATTATGTTTCCATTCTTTAATGTGATGAGGTAAAAGAACTATATTTGTACCATATCACTCACTATATGTATTTTAAAATTGATGGATTAAGTCAAAGCACAGGGTTAGAGAAAAATGGAAGTTTGTTCAATTCAACTTTCTCTAGTCAGATTTTTACCTCATTAGTTCTTTTATACATCCATTGAAAGTCCTATAAAAGGGAGGGCAAAGTAGTTCAGATTAAGTATAGAATAAGTAAAGTATCCTATATTTGAAGATTACTTCTTCCTTGCCATAACTTCTTAACTTCTATTTTACTTAAATTATGAAACCAAACTAAAATTGTTTTTTAGACATTTATTTGAACATTCCATAAAAATCATTTGCTTTCTGCAACTAAATTTACATTTTATATTTTTAATTATATTTCAAACTTTAATGATTATACCATTCCAAATTGAAAAAACAATTACTTGTTGATTTATATATTTAATTCCAAGACTGTACATAAAATAAATGCCTCTTATTTATTTTAAGATAGTTATAGAAAGAACTTCTCTTGCTGTCACTGATATTTCAGTTAGAAATATGAAATTCAGGAGAAGTTCAATTTCGGATTTGTTTTTCCTCTTAATTTCTTCATTATTTTGAATTATGGAACAACTGAGATGCATATGGAGAGCACAGAAGTAAGAATATTCTTAAACTTCTTAAACAAATTAAAACTTTCAAAGTTCCTTACTTTGACCTTCCTGCAGTATACTTACTTCTTTCATCAACTGTGATTTCTTCTGACAATTTAATGTTCTTTGCCAAACCCTTTGTAAACCCATGGTGATATTTATCAGATGACTTGAGTTAGAAACCTTTTATTCTATTCCTACTACAGCCTCTGACTCTTTGAATGACCTTGAAAAATTAATATTCCTCCTACTATCTGTAATGGTAAAACACACACACAAAACTTTCAAAGGGATATTCTGAAGCTTGATTATAATTATAATTCATAATAAAGTCCACTGAGATATTTCAAGAAAAGGTATTGTACACAAAATATTATTATAAAATTCTCTAGAGTCTTCATTTGTAGGTTATTATTTACAGACTTCAACAGAATTATATTTCAGTTGTGCCTAGAGGGCCTCGGATGTGTTTCTGTCAACTAAAACTTTTATTCTCCATAAAAATTTTTTACTAAGCCATTGCTTCCTTGAAAAACAAATGGACCAATTCAAAATTGTTAAGTAACATACATGAATTTTAAATTTAATTTAAAGTATTAAGATATCTGAGATTGCAGAAATTATCTAATTCAAACCACCATACTTGTACACTTTGATAGGGTATTTAAAAAGAGTCACTCAAAGTCATTCAGCTGTATTTTTTCCTATTTCTGAATATGCAGTTTGGATTACAGAGTATAGTATCTAAACACCTGGGTTCTAGAGTGTCTGTAGCCAGATCTTTGCTTAATAACATGTAAGCTTTGTGATTTTGAACAACTATTTAAGTCCATATTTCAACATCCTCACTTATTTAATGGAGATACTAATAGAATGGAATGTTACATAGATGAGATAATACATATTAAAGTTTGGCACAAAATAAGTACTTGATAAATGTTAGCCTTTCCAATGGGGCTGGTCATAGTTTTATTCCTACATGTCAGTGGTCTTTTTTGATTAAAATTAGAGTGAGCTTCAGAGGGGTGAGTATTTTCATTCAGATTTTCTCTATGATATGGTTTATTGCCTGTCATAATTTTTACTCTGTTCATGTTTAAACTTCTCTTCAGCCCTTTCACGAAGGTGGCGCCGAAGGCGAAGAAGGAAGCCCCTGCCCCTCCCAAAGCCGAAGCCAAAGCAAAGGCTTTGAAAGCTAAGAAAGCGGTGCTGAGAGGCGTGCACAGTCACAAAAAAAGAGAAGATTCTGACGTCACCTACATTCCGACGACCCAAGACCCTGCGTCTCCAGAGGCAGCCCAAATATCCTCGAAAGAGCGCCCCCAGGAAACAAGCTTGATCACTTTGCCATCATCAAGTTCCCCTTAACTACTGAGTCAGCCATGAAGAAAATAGAAGACCACAGCACACTTGTGTTCATTGTGGATGTCAAGGCCAATAAGCACCAGATCAAACAGGCTGTGAAGAAGCTCTATGACATTGATGTGGCCAAGGTCAACACCTTGAGCAGGCCTGATGGAGAGAAGAAAGCATATGTTCGACTGGCTCCTGACTATGATGCTTTGGATATTGCCAACAAAATTGGGATCATGTAAACTGAGTCCAGCCGGCTATAAATCTAAACATAAATTTTTTCACCATGAAATAAATAAATAAATAAATAAATAAATAAATAAACTTCTTTTCATTCTACAATCTCAACTTTCATATTCACGAATATAAATTATACTACTAAATCTGAAATTGTCATCTAGTCATTTGTTAATAATAACAAGTATAAAATAATTAGTATTTATTGACCATGTATTATGTGCAAGGAATATTTCCAAGTACTTTACATTAATTATTTTGTTTCATTCTCAAAATACCAATGTTAGGTATTATTATCATTATTCCCATTTATAAATGAGAAACCTAAGGCTAATTGAGATTGGCCATGACCACTTAAGGTCTTA
The DNA here is from genome assembly GCF_053574225.1 of Canis aureus. Taxonomy (NCBI): domain Eukaryota; kingdom Metazoa; phylum Chordata; class Mammalia; order Carnivora; family Canidae; genus Canis; species Canis aureus. Next base: position 26,658,728 of record NC_135619.1, read on the forward strand.
TGGTACGGAGCAGAGTTTTATCTTGTATTATCTAACAATAAAGCCCATACTCAGAACCTTTACATTCTACCTTCTTATATTTCAATTGAAAGTCTATCACTTCAAAACTCACAATTTTCTTTCCAAACTGATCTCTTCCTAACATGTATATTTCTAGTATTACTGTAATTACTCCGACTAGAATTCATGATTATCTCCTATAACTTCTTTCTCTCTCATTTGGCACCAATTGCTTCTATTTTCCCTTTTAGTAGTTTTCTAGCTTAAAAATGTGTTCTCATGATTTACTCATTAATCTCTTTCTCCATGTTATTGTCACTGCCACTACCTTGGATGAAGCCTTTCTTAATACATGGCTAGATTACTTCCTTATAAGAACCTCCAGGTATCTTTCCCAACTTCAGCTTTTCCAGATTATAGTCCAACTTGCCATTCACTAGCTATATGACATTGATAAGTTAATTTATCTTCCAGTGATTCAATTTTAAACTGTGGGTAATAATATCTACCTCCTAGAGTTGATCCAGATTTTAAAACCTAACACTGATGGATTTATATAATTTGACCTAACTATAACCTGGTCTAACACATTATAGTTTCCCAATTTATTTTAGCAGGAATGGTTTGTTTTTTATCTTCTGAATGTTTATAGTCAAGTCCTTATAGTTCACTCAACCTAGAATATCTGTCCTTTCCCTTCCTGGTATCTAGTTTTTATGAGAGTTTTAAGTCCCAGCTTGGGCTCCATTTTCTCAAGGTCACTAGTTTTCCTTTTTTTCCCCTCTCTTTCCTTTAAAAAAGTACAGTGTGATCTCCTCCCACTTTGGTATCACTTATTTTGCGGTTAAATAGATATGAGGCTGATGAGTGTTCTTTGTTTCATACTTCCTCATTTAGATTGCATCTTGCATTTTATGCCTCACAGTACCTAGTTTAATGCTTCATATACAGATGAGCAGTTGGCATTTGGCAAACACTTGTTGAATCATTTTGACTCTTAGGTCAATTACCCAATTTATCTGTTGGGTTTGTAATGGAACCCAGTGGAAATTGTCATTTTTCTCTACAGCTACCATTCTTCCATTTTCTCATTGTGTTGTCATCATGAAGTTTGGATAGGAAAATCTCATCTCCAGCCATAAGAAAAGTTCTATTTTCCAAGACTAATGAAAATGATTATATTCTCATTGCCCCCAGTGATTGTGTGAATCAATGAATCAGTATATTGGGCTGAAGCTACTCAGTGCATGGTAATCAACTGGGTTTCCATGAGAGTAAACCCAGGTCTTTTGTGTATGATTTAGATCAGTAATTTTCAAACTTGGTATGCATCAGAATCATCTGGCAGGTTTGTTAAAATACAGATTTCTGTGCCTCATCCCCAGAATTTCTGGGGTCATAGGTTGGACCCAATTATTAATCTACTGGTTGGAAGAAGACAATACTTTGAGAACCACTATTACAACCTTGTCACTCAAAGTGTGGTCCACACACCAGCAACTTTGATCTTATCTGGGAGCTTGTTAATAGTGCAAGATTTTGAACTTGAAGACCTACTGAATCTAATTTTCAATTTAACAAAATTCCCACCCAGGTGATTTACATGCACATTAAATTTGAGAAGCATTGGTTAAGGTTAGACACTTATTTTCCCTCTGGCTGTTCAAGAAGCAGATAACTGGTTGTTATTGCCAGTCATCCTGTGACCATAATTGGAGCAAGCTTTAAAATGAACCTTATGACAGAGAAGGTGGGATGGATATTTAGAAAAACACTGAATTTTTAATGAAATTGTTAATCTGGGTTCACTGTTGTCCTATGTATGAAATTTATATTATATAGTTTTATGTTTCTGGACCAAAAATTTCGTTTATCATTCCTGTTTCTCACATATTAACTAGGCTTGTCTATGGCAAGAAAAGTATACTGCCTTGGATTAATAAAATATCACTACCGTATTATTTTAAAAATTATAAATTTATTTTCCAATAAACTGGTATATTGACAGCATCAGTATTTAGTAGCAATAATACATGTTATTTTTGAAAAGTTAAAATTGCAATAAGGGAGGGGTATACATGAGGATAATTTCCCTAGGCAATTGGACAAGAGTTGAAGGAAACATAGGGAAGAAGAGGATTATAGACAAAGAAACTACTTGACTTGAATGTCCCTAATCTCAGACTATATGCACAATTGCACAAGTCACCTGAAAGAAAGAAAAATGACAATAAAAATATTCAGTCATTCTTTGAGTACATATCACATGTCATTGTGATAAGTGTTCTTATACTTCATCTCGTTTAATTCTCTTTATGCCAGACAATATTGAAAACAACCCCATGTGGTATAGACAACACTCCTATTTCCTTTTGTCAGGAACCTGAAGTTGTGAAAGGTTAAGTAACTTGACTTATGTGACACAACTAGTGGAGTGTAAGACTATCACATATAAGTATTCTCACCCTATAGAGTTGGTTATTGTCCACAAAGTAAGAATGAAGGTGAGGAATTGAAAAGATATAACCTTTTTTCCTGGGAGGTATTGTCTTAGGAGATGATAAAGTTAATATAAGGTAGGTAGTTGAAAGTATTTTGGGTTTAAGGAATGTTTTTTTTTTTTTTTTTTTTTTTTTTTTTAATTTTTCATTCATTTATGATAGTCACAGAGAGAGAGAGAGAGAGGCAGAGACACAGGCAGAGGGAGAAGCAGGCTCCATGCACCGGGAGCCCGACGTGGGATTCGATCCTGGGTCTCCAGGATCGCGCCCCGGGCCAAAGGCAGGCGCCAAACCGCTGCGCCACCCAGGGATCCCAGGGTTTAAGGAATGTTAATTATAAACATATCTTATTTTCAAAGTAGATGAAATACACTAGTATAAGTATTTGATGACTTAACTTTTTCACATACAGGCAATATCAGCCCCCATATATCTATGAACTGTTACAACAATAAACCACTAAATAACAATGCTTAAGTAATATCTTATTCACATATAAAACTTCATATGATTTATTTAATGTTAAAATGTTCAATAATAAACTTGGACCCTGAATTAACAAAATTAAAATAGTTATTCTCTAGTTGACATATGAAAAGCTATGGTAAAACTTAATATTTTAAGTATTTATGAACTTCTATGTGTATTTAATAACTGTTGGTATTAACAAAGAAAGAGAAATATTACCATTCTTCAGCTGGCTTTTGGAAGAAGAAATAAAAGCCATTCCTTTGAATGGAAAACCATCATTCTCTAAAGAGTCTTCTTTGTGGTGATTATGCTTCTCAGGCCAAAATCTTTCCTTACTAGATCTACAGTAACTCTTATACTATTTGCAAAAACTATTTTGAATGAATTAGATTTTATAACATTACTGATTTTACGTATTTCCTTTTTAAGTGAAAAAATGTAGCTTCAGGGAGAAAAGGAACTATAATAGAAATATTTATTTGATCTGTAATTAGTAGCATATCCTTCATGGTAATTTGAAAACAAGGAATACAGCTATAGGCACTGAATCTATTTCATGTGCATACAAGGTATTCATGAGCACTTCTAAAATCTGGTGGCTTTCTCTATTAAAATGATTACAAAATAGATTTTTTTTTGCTTGTTTTCTGCCAGACTTACCCTGTCAATAATCAATATTGTGATCAATGTCGTGGTTGGATGATTCTCATTGTTATTACTATGATTCCAAGAGGTCCTTCAGCAATAGCCATCAGGGAACTTGAAAAAATAAAGATTTATTACTCCGGAGACCTGGAAATTATGTACCACACCTAAGGCCTCGCAGAGAGCTTGCATCAGGCAGGGCAGGGGTGGTGGGGAGAAAGTACAGGGACCTGGGGTTCTGCTTTTGTTGAGGTCGAGGGTGGGGGCCTGGAATTTTCATGAGTTTAGTGTTTATTGGTGAATTTAAAATATAAGAGTGGGAATTTAAAGCTTTGGGAGGAGAAAAAATAAGTGGTCTATAAAAGGTCAATATGGAAATCAATCAAGATTTATAAAAAAAAGGAGTCTCAGTGTCTGGAGAAGGCCTGGCTCTTTATCTGGCCACGTGGCTAGCAAAGTGTTTATTTCAGATAGTCCTCTTTGAAGTGGATGCCTTGGCAATCAATGTTTAAGTCAGGTACTTGCATTACAAAATAAAAGAGAAAAACAACAACAAAGACAACACAGCACTCTTAGGGCTTACAGTACATTGCAGAACATTTTAATATTATGTCAGAAAATATTTAATACAGTAAAAAATTGTAATTGATTTAACTGAAAATATTATTTCCAATGCAGTGTTTCCATTACCATGAATAGAATGGTAATATTGCAAATCTTGCTCATATGTTATGCAACAATCAACAATGAACACAACATTTCCAAAAACTAAAAATAAATGTATGGCAATATTTTGAACTGATATCTTTCACTACTTTTAGAATTTTTTTAGGTTTTAACTTTGAAATACTTTCAATATTACAGAGATTTACAGGAATAATAGAAATGATTCCTATTCACTCTTTATGAAAACTCGTTAATTCATCAGTCGCTAACATTTTAAGAGAATGTGTGTATGTGTGTGTGTATATATAAAATTAATATTATTTTCAGGACCATTTGCATGTTAAGTTGTTGACATCAAGTCCGTTTCCCATAAATGCTTTTGAATACATTTTCCAAGAATAAAGATATTCTCTTATATAACCACAGTATAAACTCAGGAAATTTATCATGACATATAAATTGAACTTTCATCACATCAGAGAATCCTAATAATGTCTTTTTAGAAATATTATTTCTCTGGTTTAGGATGCCATCCAAGATAGCACATTGCATTTAATTGTCATTTACTGTTTAGTCATACTTGGCACTTGGAGATGTTACTTCAATTCTCGGAGTTTTAATTTGCAGCTATGTACCTTTAGAGAAAGTATCCAAATTTTCTAAGCTTTAACTTGTAAAGATGTTGTAAGAATTAAATAAGATATTACATTAAAAGTACTTTCTTATAGAAGTATCCGGCACGTAGTTGGTGCTCCAAAAATTGCAACCTAAAAAAAAAAAAAAAAGATAAATAGCATATGTTTAAATAATAGTAATAAAATTCAGACTTTAACCTAAATGTAGTGAAAGACAAACCATTTCTTTTTATCCTCTTCAGAATGCATCTCAATGGGCCCAGAGCAGAAAGGTCAAAGTCACTTTGAAAATGAAACATCTTATAAAAGACACTCTTTCATTGAATGGTACTGTGCTTTACAGCACATGATTTAATTACACATCTCACAATGGAAACAATAAAATTGTAGAGCTAGCATGAAGAGAGTCAAGGTCTCAAGACAGACTTTTGTGTTACAAAAGAACATTCTTAATTGAAATACAGAAAGAGGGTTAGTTTTTCATAGGAAGAAATTGCTTGAGAATATTCCTATAGGCAAAACATTACCTCATGTTTATGTTTAATTCAATAATTACCTCAGAAAAGTGATGGGCAAAACAGCGCTTTTACTGATAGAGACAGATCCCAGGAGAATGGTGGAAGAGTGACACACTCTGAGAGGCACAGAGCTCCATCCTTGTTTTCACATTCCTTGCCCTATGCATCTCTTCCATCTGGCTATTCCTAAACTGTATTCTTTTAGTATAAAATGGTATCTAGTAAGTAAAATATTTCCCTGACTTTTGTGAGCTGCTTTAGCAAATTAATTGAGTCTGAAGAGGAGGTTGTGAGAACCTCTGTGTTATAAGTCATTCAGGAGTCCAAATAACAATATGGGCTTGTGACTGGCATCTGAAGTTGGGGAGGGAGTAGTCTCCTGGTCTGAGTGCTTTACCTGTGGAATCTGATGCAATCTCCCTATAGACCATGTTGTAACTGATTTGAATTCTCAGACACCTTGCTGTTTTCTTGAGAATTGCTTGGTTTTGTGTGGGAAGCCCCTCCAGGAATTGGCTCCAGGAATTCAAGAGTTCTGAAGAGTGTTTTTGGCCTTTGATTTGTCTCATTATACTATTTTATTAGGTCATATGTTTAAGGCATTTCTCCATGATGAGATTATTTTTTGTAAAATTGCTTGGTTCATATATTTCTTTTGTGTCATTCTGCCATGCTCAGTTTTGACAAAAGCACTTAGGATGCTAAAAGAGTATATATGGAATTGGTGTTTTTAATCTAACTTTGGGTTTTCAGTTTCATCATCTATCTAGGGTATAAAGCCACCTCTTTTCTCTCTCTCTCTCTCTCTCTCTCTCTCTCTCTCTCTATTTGCCTGATAATGAGTTAAGCTGTGGCTAAATCTGACTGCTTTAGGCTTTTAATGATTTTCTATCTCCAATTATTTTGAGATAGGACTTCATATACTCTTCAAAGTGCAAGGAGTAGAAGGAGTAGAGGGCTAGAGAAAGCTATCTTTGCTGGCTTTAAGGTTCTACTCTCCCCCTGGAGAAGACTCCTCATGTGTATTTTTCCCTCTCTACTTCCTCATATATTATTACTATCCCCTCCTCACCTTGAAACTTAAGCTGTGGTGCCTGTCATTCATGATCTTCCTTTCTCCAAAGCTTTTCAATACTCCTTTCCAAACCTGCCCTCATTTTTAAAATTTTTAGACACCACAATAACAAAACTAACTTTTCTACTTCATCAGGCTTTAAATATGCAGATATATTATATTCATAGTTTAGAAAATTCCTATTTCTAATTTTCTCATAAGAATAACCTATGGCCTCAAGGCTTCAGCAAAGAATGTTATTCATAAAATGGGTAGATAAATCACAGACTGGGAGAAAATACTTGTAAACATGTATCTGACAACCCACATCCAGTGTTGAAGAGGAAGAATTTCGTCTGCCCTTCAATGTCCTTCTAGCTGAACTAAAAATCAAATAAGCATGAGACAGATTAACAGGAGAAAATCAAATTTAATAGCATACTTCTGGGGGATCTACACAGACATGGAAATTCCAAAGATAGGCAGCACGATGCTTATATAAGCTAAGAAGAGGAATAGGGTCTGAGAATACAAAAGGGGGAAGACAATTAATTAGCAAAGAGGTAAAAGCAGGTGTTTGGAAAACAAAGGTTACCCTTTATGAAGACAGGAGTCTTAGGTAAAGAGGAACCTCTATTCATAGCTCTCTTCTTGATGCAAGCAGGCAGTTGAGAGGGAGATAAAAAACTTTTACAAAAAAATCTTGTAAAAAAATCTTGTAAAAAGACATATTTGAATAAACCCTTCTAAAAGAAATTTTTTAAATGTTTAGTAATCACATGAAAAGATTTTTAATGGGTAATGCAGATAAAAAGTACAATGAGATACTGCTAAACACTCATTTGTTGAGGAAAATTAAAACTATGGACAATACAAAATGTTGGCAAAGATGTGGAGTAAATGTAATTCTCATGTTGCTGGTGGGAGTGTAAAATTGTCAAACTATTTTGGAAAATGGTTTGGCAGTTTCTTATAAAATGAATCATACAACTACCCTATGATCTAATTATTCCACTCCTTGGTATTTACCCAAGAATAGTGAAAATATACAACATAGAAAAATTATACATGACTATGTATATCAGCTTTACTTATAATAGCTCAATACTGGAAGTAACCTACTATCCATCAACAAAGGAGTAGATGAATTGTGACATATGCATTAAATATGTAGCAATAATTTTTTTTTAATTTTTATTTATTTATGATAGTCACATAGAGAGAGAGAGAGGCAGAGACACAGGCAGAGGGAGAAGCAGGCTCCATGCCGGGAGCCTGATTCAGGACTCGATCCCAGGACTCCAGGATCGCACCCTGGGCCAAGGCAGGCGCCAAACCGCTGCGCCACCCAGGGATCCCAGTAGCAATAATTTAATACATCATTCTGAATAATCACTAGCCCATTCCCTTGGCTAGTTCTGGGGCTATTTGACAAAATGGATAAATTTTAATAACATGTTAAGTAAAGAAATAATTTATATAAAATTCAAAATAGGCAAAATTAACCTAAGAAGATAGAAATCAGATTAGTGGCTGCTTCCATGTCAGAGTTGATTAGAGAATGGGATAAAGTTTCTGTATTAATAGAAATGGCCTATGTATTGATTAGAATATTGGCTATATGAATACAGACATTTGTCAAACTCATACAACTGTGATCTGTACATCTTATAATATTTAATAACCTAAATAAAAAAATAAAACAGATACTTTAATATTCAAATATATTTTCTCATAGTTGTGGTCTCTACGGTTCAATATGTATATTAAAATAAGTTTTCTATTCATAGAAAACATATTTTGAGACATTTAATTAGCCAAACAGCCCATCCTTTTTTAGGAGTATTCAAGGGTACCTTAAAGAAAATTGATTTAATGAAGATTTTCTTTTTCTTTTTATTTTTTTGAAGATTTTATTTACTTATTTGACAATAAGAGAGAGTGCACAAGCAGGAGGAGCAACAGGCAGAGGGAAACTGAGAAGCAGGCTTCCTGCTGAATGGGGAGCCTGACTCTGGGGATTGATCCCAGGACGCTGGAATCATGATCTGTGCTGAAGGCAGCCACTTAACTGAGTCACCTAGGTACCACTAATGAAGATTTTAGAAAATAGATTCCCCTGATTTTCTCTTTACTCTCTGTCTTCGAACCTAACGCTTTATGGTGGAGAACTGGATCAGTTGGAGAAAACATTGTAACGATAAATAAGGAAAATAAGTGTTCTGTTAAAACCTCGTCTTGTAATGATTCCCTGGAATGTTTAATTTCCCTAATGTCTAAGCCCTTCTGACTCTAAACCATCCTGTTTTTCTAAGCAAGGCCTAGAGTAGCTCCCCAATCCCATTGGCACTGTCTTTTTTTTTTTTTTTTTAAGATTTTATTTATTCATGAGAGACACAGAGAGAGAGGCAGGCAGAGACATAGGCAGAGGGAGAAGTAGGCTCCATGCAGGGAGCTCAATGTGGGACTCGATCCAGGGACCATGGGATCACGCCCTGAGTCAAAGGCAGATGCTCTGTCTACCCCCCAAATCAAGATTTTTTTTCAGCTATCTTTATTCTCCCTATTTTGTCTTTATTTACTATAAATACTTGGCCTTTTAATTTCTTTGAATGAACTTTATCTTCTCACTTGTTCTTCATTAATTAGTTAAATATATCTTTAACACATGGTTGTTTTAAATCTGGTTGTATGGGGATCCCTGGGTGGCTCAGCGGTTTAGCGCCTGCCTTTGGCCCAGGGCGCAATCCTGGACTGATCCTTGCATCAGTCCATGCAAGCAGCCTGATGTGGGACTCGATCCCAGGTCTCCAGGATCACGCCTGAAGACGGCACTAAACCACTGAGCCACCCAGACTGCCCCTGATGCTGTTTTCAATAGATTCTTAGCAAGATCACCTGGCTGGGATTTAATGCAAAAAGACCATGACATACATAAGGTTTCAAGAAGATACCGTTTCTCTATCTGAAACAGATACAGATACGGAATTACTAATTCTGAAATTAAATGGTCTTTTTATTTGCAATGTATTAGGCTCTTAAGCCCTACCCATGTTCCCTTACTATTTTGAATGTTTACTATAAGAGGAAATCTACTTTAAAATTTTAAGTTCTAAGACTAAATTTCCTCTAATTCTAATAGATTTCCCATTTTTTTTCTCTTCTAAATGTTAAATTTTCTCAGACTTTAAAATATGAAGCCAATAAAAGAAATTATTTAGTAACAAACTAAAATTAGCAAGACTATTTACATAAAAGCCCTGGAACAATAAAAATGTGCATACTGAATAATAAAGATATATAATTTTAACTTTGAAAAATATGAATCTTTTAAAACCAGCAACATTACATAAAATTTCTAAAACACCTCATTGAACTTAGTGGAACATGGTGTGTTTCAAGGAAAATGCCACAGTTTAAATGATACAGAAGCTAGCAACTACATATTTGTAGAGAGAATTGTAGGAAGAGTCAGGTCATATTTACAAGATGAAACACATGGATTACAGGAGAGCAGATCCACTTATTTAGCTATACTAATGATTGCCAGATCACCAGTGTGATGGTTTACTGATTGATAACTAGTATGAAAATATTACAAGTCAGTGGACTGGCCAGACTTTAATTTTTAAAATATGACTTTGAAGGCAATTAAAAATTTATCTTTTCATTGTAACTATATATCTTAAATAATATGTACCTTAGAAGCAGAGATAAAATAACTTTAAAAAAGTTAGTGGACCGATTAAAGCAAAAAAAGGGATGCCTGGGTGGCTCAGCAGTTGAACATCTGCCTCGGGCTCAGGACATGATCCCAGAGTTCCGAGATCAAGTCCTGCATCCGGCTCCTGCGTGGAGCCTGCTTCTCCTCCCTCTGCCTATGTCTCTGCCTCTCTCGTGTCTCTCATACATAAATAAAATCTTTTAAAAAAATAAAGCAAAAAAATAATAATATGACATTTATAACAACCATTGAATTAGAACATTTGACAATAGTACCACAAAGGGTGGAAGGAAAATGGAAGCATGATGTTATAAGGTTCCTTAACTATATGTGAAGTAGTATAATATTATATTAAGGTGATTGGCTAAAAATATTTTTTTGTATACATTATAGAAGTAATTTCAAGCTTGGTACTATCAATATTTTGAGCTGGATAATTCGTTGTTGAGGGCCGACCTATACATTGTGGGAAGTTTAACAGCATCTCTGGCTGGCCTCTACCCACTCACTAGATGCCAGTGGCACCTCCTTCAGTTGTGAAACTAAAACTGTCTTCAGGTGTTACCAAATTCCCTTGGGTAAAAATTACTCTGAACTGAGAACAATTGCCTTAGACAACTAAGGAAAACAAGAAAGAAATGTGATAGTAATCAACAAAAGTGATAAAATTAAATCTTTAACAAAAAAACCCAGCTAATCCAAGAGTGTATTATGCTAAGTTAAATAAGTCAGTCCAAGAAAGACAAATGCATATGATCTCACTCATATGTGGAATTTAAGAAAGAAAACAAATGAACACATGAGAAGGGATGGGGGAGAAAAAAAGGACAGAGGGAAATAAGCCATAAGAGACTCTTATTGACAGAGAACTAACTGAGGGTTGATGGGGGCAAGATGGGTTAGATGGGTGATGGGTATTAAAGAGGACACTTGTTATGATGAGCACTGGGTGTTGTATATAAGTCATGAATCAATGAATTCTACTCCAGAAACCAATATTGCAATGTATGTTAACTACCTAAAATTTAAATAAAAAAAAAAAAAAACCTAGCTAATCCAAAAGAAGTTAGGAAAAGAGAGTAATACATTAGAGCAGATGGATCAAATAGGAAACAAAAAGCAAGACAATAAATTCAATCATATTGATAGACTCAATATTGATTATATTATGTTAAATATAATATGTTAAGTTGATAGAACTTAAACACAGAGATGGACAAATCCAAAATTATAGTTGAAAATTACAACATTCCTCTCTCAACAATTGACAGAGCAAGTAAATAGCAGATCAGTAAGTATATAGATGTGAATGATACCATTACCAACTTAATCTATTGACATTTATGAAATACTCCAACCAATGAGAGCAGAATACACATTTATTCAATTAATCTGATTATATTTCTGCACCTTTTAGGCTGTAATTATTCTTAGGCTGAGCAGGTGTCTATGGCTTGAGACAGCTGAGTCAGAAGAAGGAAAGTTGTGAAGCATGGCACATGTATTAGGTGAAACACTTGTCAGTGTAAGTGTAACATGGCATGAGATGTCCACAGAGCTATAGCTAAAATCATTGGTGGACCAAGGGGAAATGACACAGCAAACCATAGATGTCTCCTAGAGTATGAACTCTCTTTCACCTGTTGTTCAGCTGAAAACTTATGTATGATTCTCAGAAGGTCACAACATAACAGCTCCTTTTCCTTTTGGGGGGAACCGAAACTAAAACACTATTCTCCTCAGACTCGAGGGCCACATTATGACTTTCATGAACCAAAATCACTTTTGCCTTCATGGGCCATTCCTCCACAAAAAAGTTTTAAAAATTATATTTAGCAACTGCATTAATATAAAGACAAGTCAGTCCTATAGACTGACTCCTATCTCTGGTGATAAACTTGGCCCTGATTAATTCAAGCATAGAGTGGGTTTGGGGGAGGGAGGGACATGATGGAAAATTGCTGTATCTTAGAGGCACTTAATACCAAAGGAATTATTTTAAATTCCAAATCTCTTTTACATGCTAAATCTATGGTGGGTTTCATAATGGTTCTGTTTTGATTTATGACACTTGGTTTTCTCCAAGATTTTATTTATATACACCCCAAAATTACTTACTAATTTACCATTTCAGAATAGACAAAGTAGTGGTAAACAGGAAAAAAAATGTATCTTTATCATTATTCCAATACAATTTGCTTCTTGAGTAAGTGACTAGACAAAGATTGCTAAATGTCACACATAAACAAATAGATGTTTTGAAGAATATACCTGAAATATACCTTCTCAACTGCTAATTATGGAAAGATCTTGAACATTCATTGCATTGAATTATTATGAAATAAATATTTATCAAATTTTAAAAATGTATGGACTGCCTTTCATAAGCAAAATGTTACATAAAATAAAAACAACATAAAAGAAATTAAATAAAAGCTTTATACAAAAATACAAGAGCTTAAAGGGTAGCTAATGCAAACCCCTATACTACTTTTAGGTACTAATATCTGCATTTATCCTCACATCATTTCTTGTAACCTTAGATAAAGTTGTTACCCCACAATCTATATTAAAAATCCTCAAGGACCTGCATCAATTTTTATCATTCTTACTTTATTTTCAATATTTCTACCACTCTGATTTCTTTCTTCTAGACAAAAATATGTTCAAGTTTTTCCTATTAAAATAAAAACAGATGAGCAGGGTATTATACTATATATTGGCAAACTGAATTTAAATAAAATATAAAAAAATAAAAACAAATATAAAAAGAAAAAATCTCTCAATCAACTTTGATTTTCGAGATGCCCTTTTATGTTCCTTCTCTTCAGAGGCAGGTCTCAAATGTGGGTCTCCTGTACTTGTCTTAATTGTATCATCTTTATTCTTGTCAGTTTATCAGGCATCTGGCCCCACCAGAGTGGCTCCAGCAAGATGACTAACTGCTAAATCTCTGTATGCCATTTGGTGTCCCATCTTATTTGGCTTTCCTACAACATTTGACACCATTAACCCCTTCCTTCTTTGCTATATTAGCTTTGATTCTGCCACACTGTGGAGAACTATTTTTATATTGCTTATGAGAGCAATTCGCCTGGGCATAGAAATGGTGTTTTTTTGTTCAACATGGTGAAAAAGTCATCTTTCTTTCTAACCTGATCCTCCTTCCTCATTTCCAAATTCCAAGATTCTAAATACCAGTCAGTCACTCAAAGAATATAAATACACAAAACCCAAAACAACTTGTGTACACTAGACTCCTCCCAAGAATCCTTCTCCTGGGATGTCTGGGTGGCTCAATCAGTTAAGCACTGGATTTTGGCTCAGGTCATGATCTCAGGGTCCTGAGACTGGCCTGTGTTAGGCTCCGTTCTAAGGAGGAAGTCTGCTTCTCTCCGTCTCACTGTGCTCCCCTCCCTGCTTGCACATTCTTTCTCTCTCTCAAAACTATTTTAAGAATCCTATTCTTATTTTCTGTGGTCAGCAAATTCTGCATTTTCTATTTCCTTGACATCTCTAATTCCCAGTTTTCTTTCTATATCGACAAAGGTTTGTTTAAATCCAGATCTTTCATTTGGATCACTTCATTAGAACCCTACTCTAACCCAGTCTTCCCTGTGCATTGCTGCTAAAGATAGCTGGTTGCATATTCCCCTGCTTAAGATGCTTCATGCCTTGTGATTCTTTACAGCATGAGGGAAAATACCATAGTATAATATACCCAATCTTTCATAAGAATTTATTTACTATTTTAGAGACAGAGAAAGAGTCTGGGGTGAAAGGGGTGGAGGGAGAGGAGAGAGAGAGAGAGAGAGAGAGAGAGAGGCTTTCAAGCAGACTCCCTGCTGAGTGTGGAGCCCTGACACTGGGCTCTGTCTCACAACCCTGAGATCATGACCTGAGCCAAAACCAAGAGTTGTATGATTAACTGCTGAGCCACCCAGGTGCCACAGACATATCCAATCTTTTACAGTGTCCTTCCTACTTCTTCAGTCTTGTATCCATCTAGTGGCACATCCTACCTGCTCCTTACACCCCTTTTCTTCAATGCGGAGAGTCACAGTGTCTGCTCCAGACACTGAGAAGTGCCACACACAGTGAGAGACTACTTCAGACTTTGATTTTGTTCAAGCTGGTCTGTATGCCTATGTTACCACAACCTGCCTTTCAGCTGGTGAATACCTATTCAGCTTTCAAGTCTTTTTGTTTTTTAAGATTTTGTTTATTTATTTGAGAGAGATGGAGACAGAGAACTAGAGAGAGAGCATGAGCTGGGAGGGCGGGGCAGAGTGAGAGGTAGAAGGAGGCTCCCTACTGAGCAGGGAGCCCAATGCAATGTGGGGCTGAAACTAGGATCCTGGGATCATGACCTGAGCCTAAGGCAGATGCTTAACTGACTGAGCCACCCAGGGGCCCCCAGCTTTCAAATCTCTATCCAGCTGGTAGAATTATGTTCATCTTCCTTTTGCCACCCCTACAGCTCATTAATATATCTGTTTCATCACCTGTGATACTTTGTTACACCTATTATGTGTCTACTTGTGTTGATCTTTCCTTACTACCTTATATTTTTATCTCCAGTGCCTGGCATTGCAACTATTTGAAACATGATTGATACAAATTGGAATCACAGGTAAAGAACAGTATGGTCATGGTAAAAGAAGAAACAAAATAATACATTTCAAGAAAGAGAAATCCTTTTATATCAATCTTTTCAGTTTGATAATATTGAAAAACATATCATAACTCAAAAGAAATTGAGACTAGTAAATTACCTAAAAAAAGAAGCCCATATTAAAGTGGCCAGTATAATTTAGAGAAAATATCTGTTATGTTAAGAACACATATAGGCACACACACAAATATAACAGATATCTAAAGTGCAGCTACTACACAGGATAAGGAGGATAAGATAAGAAAGCTTAAAACACCAACAAAACTATGGTATTATAGAAATGAATGAGCAAATAGTGCTCAATAATGGGGTGGAGGGCATATACAGTTAACCCTATTACATGGTGAAATTGACTTCAAGCAGTAAATGTTGACTGTTTTGTCATCAGCATAATATAGCCTCTAAGCCACATGCTGAGACTCTTTCTCTGCAGTTTGAGACAGATGGCTTCGGTTCTGCCCTGCTACATGTCTGAGTCAGTGTAACAGTTTACAGATCAAATGTAGCAGTTCCATATTTTCAAATACCGTGAGAAAATTTGACCTGCCACTTTTTGGTCAAATCTTGCTTAATCACATATAACTTAAAATGATAAGTGACACATCAGGAGAATTTTCTTTTGCCAACGGCTGATGAGGCTATAAAACGGCTTAAGGTCATTGTAATTTTGATGATCTTAAAAATATGATTTAATATTAACCTTGGAAATGTTATTACATTTGTTTCATACCGCTGAATTTATGCAATAATTATTTTTGAAAACTTGCAAATTTAGATTAAATTATGGAGATAAAAGTTCAGATGTGAAGGAAAGTCAATATTAGAATATTTTTTAAAAGAATTGCAGTTTTATTACATTTTGCTTTTATATGTTAGGCTAGTAGCCAATAAGGTATTTCCAGTAAATATCAGCATTTCCCTAATGAGTAGATTAAATCAATTATTTATAATCATAGTATTATTTTATTCATAAGTATAAAATAATAATGTTATAAGCAGTTAAAATTTTTCTCTTGTTCCCATCTCTACCCTGCTGACTCTTCAGTCTGATATGTAATGGTGACCTACTAAGGAAGCAATTTCATTTTTTCAGTATGGATGGTATTAACAAAGGAGTGAAAAGATGAAAGTAAACAATGCCCAACACAACCTTACATACACACAATAGGTGCTTAACAAATGTTTGCTTCTTAATCTACATGCAGAAAAGTACGCAATTAATAAACTCTATAAATTAGCCCAAAATAAAGACATCTAGTAGCCACAATTCAGATTAAGAATTATTGGGATCCCTGGGTGGCGCAGCGGTTTGGCGCCTGCCTTTGGCCCAGGGCGCGATCCTGGAGACCCAGGGTCGAATCCCACATCGGGCTCCCGGTGCATGGAGCCTGCTTCTCCCTCTGCCTGTGTCTCTGCCTCTCTCTCTCTCTCTGTGACTATCATAAATAAATAAAAATTAAAAAAAAAAAAAGAATTATTACATTGTCAGCAACTTAGAAACTTCTCCAGAGCCCTCTACACCTACCACCCCCTTTTCTACCCAAAGGTAAACACTATTCTAATTTTTAACACCATAGTTTATTCAGTTTTATAGTCAACACCTCACACCACATAGAAGATAAGCAATTGCTTTGCTATTCCAAAGCAATAATTTAGATTTGCCTATTTTTAAACTTTATATAAATGCAATTGTATAGTATGTATGTTTGTATGATTCACCATGTTTGGATGGCAACAGTACAGGTCTGCTATTTTTTTAGAACAATTTTAGAACTATTTTTTTGTTTACAGCAGAATTGGAGTCAGGTACAGAAGTTTCCCATATATCCTCTGTCCCCAACACATCGATAGCCTCCCCCATTATCAATCTCCCTCACAAGACTAGTACCTTTGTTACAGTTGATGAACTATATCAGCACATCACTACCATCCAAAGTGCATGGCTTACATTTGGGGTCATTCTTGGTGTTGTACATTTTGTGGGTTGAAATAAACGTATAATGACATGGATCCATCAGTATAGTGTCATACAGGATATTTCCACTGCTCTAAACATCCTCTAGGTTGCACCTAATTATCCTCCTACCCCAGCCCCTGGAAACCACCAATTTTTATAATATGTCCATAATTTTACCTTTTCTTTGAATGGATTGCCTTGAATCTCATACAGTTGGAAACACACAGTATGTAATCTTTAGCTTCTTTCACTTAATAATATGCATTTAAGGTTCTTCTATGTCTACTGAAGGGCATTGTGGTTGCTTCCAAGGTTTGATTATTATGAGTAAAGCTGTTACAAACATTTTGTGCAGCAAAAACACTTTTTAAAAAAAGATAATAGTAAACCCTATCTTATTTCTAATCTAAGAATTCCTAATAATGAATCAAGTTCATGATTAATGAGTATAGATATAATACAGAGGGAAGAGGAATCATTGGGTTAAAGGGTTACATCATGACTTCATATGGCTTTAATTTTCAGTGATCTTTGTGCTAAGTAGTTATTAGTCATATGAATAAAATGATGAACCAAAGATCAAAATATCTATTGATTGGTGTAAAATATTTTCCTAAGATATGACTCATTACTTTACCTCAAGAGTCTAAGAGGACATTCAAAGTAGGTCTTTATTTACAAAGTCTATTTCTTGTGGTACTAAATTTCATAATGATAACTATAAGACAAGGGCCACATATCATCTTTAAGACAGAAAAATGTTTTGTAACCTAGGATAAAGTAAGATATTGTTTCATTTGAGAACAACGGCTACCAGTAGTGTTTTGTTTTGTTTTGTTTTGTTATTAAACTACAGATGCCTTATCTAATAATATATATGACAGCATTTTTGTTAAGTGCCAACTGATCTTTTGTTGTAGCAAATAAAAAGAAAATGAATTTTTAAGTTTCATGAATTTTCTTGTGATATTCTTTTGCAAATTTAAATAAATAATGTTTCTGTAGCTATGTAAGTGGAGTTACTTCCTTCTACTCTTCTTTTTAAAGCTAAGGTTACTAAAAATATGTAGTGCCAGACCATGGAGAATTAAATCTGATAGCATATGCTAGTGGAGCCAGGAATTATTAAAACAGACACAGTATATGGTATGTTGAGAGACAAAAGTAGCTTAATTATTTAGTTATGCTGCTTCAACCTTCATAGTTGACTTTTTAGGACTAATGTATTAAAAAGGCCATGCCAAAGAATGGAATAATCTCTTTTTGCTTATTGTTGTTTGAGTCAGATCTTACTTAAAAGCAGAAATATGGATGAGATAACTGCAATGAATTAATTAAACTAGCTGGTGCTCTGTCCTTGGCCTCGACCGATGATTCCAAACTTAACTGTATATCAGATTCACCTGAGAAATTTAACTACTATTGAAGCCTGGGTTCCATGTGCAGACATGATTTTATTGGTCTAGAGTGTGGCTCAGCTTCCTGATTCTAATGTATAGGCAGGTTGACAACTACTGTCTTAGTTGGGTAGCATGTTAGAAAGGAACATGGATTTTTGGAGAGTCAGAATTGACCCAGTTAGAACTTCAGCTAGAAGAATGATTTATGAAGGTCAATAAAACCTAATGAGCCTCTGAAACAGAGCAGTTGAAAGAATAAAATAAAATTATTCATGTGAAAACTAATGGCACAGAATTTGGCATGTTATAGGCATTAATAAATATTATTTTTCTAGTCTCTCCTGCCTCACTTATCTGTACCCTGGCCCTTTAAAGTACAGGGGGCCAAATATAATAGCTGCTGTTTACTACCTGCATAGTGCTTCTATTTTCTTTATATTCTAGTTTTGGTTCAAAAGACATTGTTGGGTAATATGGGAGATAAAGAAGTTGATAAACATATTATTTTTCTATCCCTTACCCTATGTCTGATTTGCTGCTTTCTTCGGTCTCCATTTAAATGTTATGTCCTCTGGGAAGTTTTTCCTAACTGCTCCCCCTATCTTGATCTAGGTTGAATTCCACTGAATCCCACCTGCAAGATGTGGCTAATGAATCTACAGGATTTACTGTTGTATTTCCCAGGACACATAGTGCTCACTTAATAAATTTAACTGGATAAATAAGTGAATAGATAGGTGAATAGAAGTGAATAAGTGTAATAAATAATATTACAACAGCTTGTATAAGGCAATATTTATCTGAATGTCAAATAGATGGTTGTAATATGAACATAAATTTTAATAATATACAAAATGCTTTTACATGAATAATTTTGTCTAACTTTTTGTTATTTTTTCCCATTTCTATTCTCAAAAGATATTTTTTGACTATCTACTCTCTTCTGACAGACACCATTCTAGATATTGGAGATACAGAAGTGAAAAAGACCAATAGTGTCTTGCTTCTCTTTGAGTTCACATTAGAGTCAAGGTAAATAAGAAAGAAAATGACTAAACAACTCAGTCTTATTTCAGTGGTAGTAAATGTTCTCAAGTAAAGGATGTGAGAGAAACTAGATGTGGTGTGTGTGTTAGGGATGTTACTTAAGGTCTTCTCTGAGAAACTAACACTAGAGCCATGGTCTGAATGACAATGAGCCAGCCATGTGAAGGTCTGAAAGTGGCAAATTCCAGACCAATGATATTGACAGTGCAAGTTCACCAAAATGAGTCTGAGTTGCTATATTTTATGAGCAGTGAAAGGCTCATGTAACCCCATAGTAAGCAAAGAGTGAAGGCTAGGAAATGAAATTAGATGATAATTGGGGACCAGTTCCTGTAGAGCCTTATAGGCCTTGGTAAGAAGTTTGTTTTTTATTCTAAATATGATGAGAAATAATTGGAATATTAAAGATTCTGGAAGATGGAAAGTTTATATTTAAATGTATTAGATTCATATATTTTTTAAAATAAACAACTGACATGTGGAAAATGGACTTGGGGGGGTAGTAGTGGTAGGGA
The DNA here is from genome assembly GCF_053574225.1 of Canis aureus. Taxonomy (NCBI): domain Eukaryota; kingdom Metazoa; phylum Chordata; class Mammalia; order Carnivora; family Canidae; genus Canis; species Canis aureus. The sequence goes on from NC_135619.1 coordinate 26,678,536, forward strand.
GTGAAGGCTATATGAGCACTAGAGTGGAGGCATTACAGCTTTTCATGCAAGAGGTAATGGAAAATCATCCTCAGGAGCAGCAGTTAAAAGATCAGGAAGTGGATGAAAGGAATACATTTGAGAGTTACAGCAGGCAAAACTTGCTGATGGAGTAGGTGTTGGGTGGGGGTGCTATTATTGAGTATGTAAACAAGCCTGCTCTACCCCTTATGATGTTTGAGTGATGTGTGTAGGTGTAAGGTTTTTTTGTGTGTGTGTGCACTCCTGGGAACTTCCAAAAAGCAGGGCTTCAGCAATGATTCTTAATCACTACTCCTGAGTACAGCTTGGCTATGGTTGTTAGGGAAAAACTTTGTTGAAGATTAAGGATCTCAACAGTTCCTTAAGGGATGATCGGAGTTTGGAAAGTTGTGGTGAGAGCATGAAGGTAGAGAGGAAAACAACTTGAAAATGTTTGAGAGGCAGTGAGTACATCAGTTTGTGTGGATCAAGGATTAGTGTAGGGGAACAATGAAAGATACATATGGAAAGCAAATGGGTTCATTTTGTGGAGAGCCATGAAAGTCATACCAGAGTTCATGCTTTATGCTTTATGGAACTAAACAAGTTTTTTGAGAAAATCTGATGGTGGCATACCAGGGGGATTCATCTAGCAATGCTCACATAACAGCTTAGAAAGGGGAAAAGATTGAAAATAAGGAGACTGTGTAAATACTATTCAAGTGGGATTCTTCATTCATTAATTTATTCACTTGTTCAATTAACATATATTCATTGGGCACTTGCTGTATGCTAAAATTATATGGTCAGCAGGACTCTGTTCTTATCTAAAAGTGAAATTAAATATGATCAGGGAAAACCGTAGCAGGATAGACACTCACAAAGAGAGATTGAAATACAAATCTCTTAAATTTCTGGAAAAGCAACTTGCTTTTCTTATCTGATTCTGTGACTTTATGATTCATGGCTCTAAGGTATGTTTGCACACATGAGACTGATTCTTTCCAAAAGGATATATTTATAAATATCTTTAATATTGTTCTGTAAACTAGTTATATGTTTTATATACTTATAAATGTGTGTTTTAAAGGCCATCCAACTGGTTAATATTTAAATAAGTGAGATAATATCCTTTAAATCAAACTATATTATTTTATTTTATAATATTAGTACATTGCATTCCATACACTTTAAATAGATGCATTTTACATATAGACAAATTTGTTATTATACAACTGAAAGATACCACTTACCATTGGATTAATGCACTAAACTAAGTCCTTTTCAACTTATATATGGGATGAACTATTAAACTAAAATGCAAGTCTTTTCCTTATATTAGATTACATGATATCTGGTATGGATTTTTGTTAGAACTTCTAACAGTAATGTATGAAACCCCAGCACAACTGTATTTGACCTTATAGTCCTTGACCAAAAGAGACATAAGGGGAAGCAAAATACAGGACCCCAAAATATGCCACTTTGGCATGTGTATGGATTATTTTGAGCTTGTAGGCAAGACTCAGCTGACTCAAGAAAAATTTACCTCTCCCTTAATTACCTAAAATAATTTAGATGGGGGCTGGACCAAAAAGAGAGCTATTTTCAGAGGTAACTTTTTATCTGAAAAACCTATCTGCATAGCAGGGCATGTATGTAATTACCAAACAACCAAACAACTGCTCTTATTTTCCTGTGAAATATGCTCCTCCCCTTTAAAGCCCCAAGTCTCTATCCCATTTCTTTGGATGGCATATAAACCCCAACTGAGTGGCTTGTCCTTGGTTTTCATATTTTTTATGGGGCTTCTGTATATATGTAATTAAATTAGTTTTTCTCTTCTTGATCTGTCATACATCAATTTAATTAATAGGCCAGCCAAAAGAACCTAGGAGAATAGGGACACCTGGGTGGCTCAGTGGTTGAGTATCTGCCTTCGACTCTGGGTGTGATCCTGGGGTCCTGGGATCTAGTCCTGCATCGGACTCTCCACAGGGAGCCTGCTTCTCCATCTGCTTGTGTCTCTGCCTCTCTCTCTCTCTCTTTGTCTCTCATGAATAAATAAATAAAATCTTTAAAAAAAAGAACATAGGAGAATAGAGAAAAAAATTTCTTCTCCTGCAGGAACATAATAAATATTGAGTATATTACAGGAATTTGAAAACAGGGAAAATTTCTGATTTTTCAGCCTAAGCAAAAAGAACAGTCACTGAAAATTGAAGGAAGATTTACAAAATTTCAATGAAAAGAAAAATGCATACCAGGAGATGGGGGTGGAAGCTGCTACCAATCACAGCACTGATAGTATGCTATACTGACCAGCATATTGAGAGGCTGGTTCAACCTTCTCATTTTTCCACAAAATGTTTCAATTCCAAGATTGGGGAATTCTTCTGCACACAAGCCTAATTTTATGTAAAGGTCAATGCAAAAAAGCAAAAAAACAAACAAACAAAAAACAAAAAACAAAAAAAAAAAAAACAAACTACTTGAAAACTATTAAGATAACACATTTTCAGGAAGTGAGTTTAACCTATATGCAAATATAATTCTAAACTAGAATAGGATGCCATCATACATTAGAAGAAAGGAACCTTTAAATATTCCTGATAAAGTCACATATTAATATAAATTCAGTAGGAAAAATTGACCAGTTAGCTCCTAATGTTCATAATTTTGCATGAATTTTACTCAGAATCTCTATAGTTATTTTTATTGCTCCGCTTTGGATCCATTACAACCAAACAATAGTTATATTGTTTTTTATGTTTTCCTAGAGAGTAAAACATAATTCCAAGTTTTAATTACTCACATGAGATAGGTAAGTTTTTCAGAGATGAGAGCTGTCTGATAAATTCATGATGCAGACAGAGTTATAACTACAATATGTGCTAGGGAGTTTTCTTTCAAAGTGTATTTCCTTCATATAGTGTTTATGAAACCTACATTATGTTATCAAAGTAATACTTGTATTAGGAAGCATGCTGATAATATCACATTTTCTTCTCTAGGAAACATGAAAATGTGCTTACAGTTCTTGTCTATAAATAATTTAATACTTAGAGTAAATCATTAAATAAAACTTCAGATGATTACATTAAATGAAATAAAATTACATTGTTTCTAACACAAAATTCTTTATTAAGGACTGTATTAGTTAATGAGCAGTGTTACAAAAGGTAAAAAGAGAGCATTTAATCAAGATGTAGCATGGCTCTAAAGCTCATTTAGCAAGCAATTACTTCTGTTTCACTGAAAACCAGCAGGCTGTGCCTTAAGTCAATTTCCAGGTGAGGCAAAGCAAATGCCACTGATGTCTTGCTTTAAATATAGACAAAGTTAACCAGTCAAAATCAACATAATTCACGACTACAAGATGCATGAATTTTACATTAATTAAATTACTTTTAAATAATCTTGAGAACAGATCTTGAAGTTGTGCCCAGCAGTCAATTAATAAAGCTTAATTTAGTTGCATGTCTTTAACAATAAAAGATATTAGAAGATAAAAGTGTATTTTTATGGGATAGTTAAGGTTTATCAGTTACTCAGGTGAGAGCTTTTGAGTGTCTCCTCATGCAGAAGAATATAATTCATTAAATTGTCTATGTGACAAAACTCTGTGTAAAAATGAATAGATACCATTTTATTTCTTCTGACCTTATTTCCTCTGATTTTGCAAAACAATGATAAATGATTGAGTAAAACTGATAGCTCTGTGATATTAACAGATATTGACAGATCCTGTGTAGCAGATGAGGACAATATTTATTGAGCAACAACTGAATAACAAACCCATAAGAATGGTTGAGATTATGTTTATGTTCTATGACTTCTAATGATATCTAGTTTTTATCCTTCAGTTTTATTAGTTAATAAAGTTTAGTTGGTATACTTCCTGATTTGGCCTTTCTGCAGCTATTATGATGATGTTAAAGATAGACAATTTAATGACATAAGCAAAAGCACAGAGTTAATAGCATCCAACTCTCCCAGTAGGAATCAGGAAGAATTGTAATGAGATGATAGCTGAACTAGATCTTAAAAAGTACACTTTTCCATTAAGAATATTACACTGGATGAGAAACACAAAATCTTGTTATCCTAAGCTTTTAAATCCTGTTAACTATTTCAGGAAAAGTTAAACTTATTTTTAATAAGCCTATGATTAATTTTGCAGCTAAGCAAGTCATACATGTAGTAATTAGACTTTCTAGAGTGGGCATTTTTGTGAGAGATGTTAATCCTATTATGAGATGCTTCTTTTAATTTTTTATCCCTTTCCCCCTTGTAATTTAAACAATAGGCAGTGTCTGAACCTACTATGTACAAGTACTGTAGAGAGCTTTAGGAGGAAAACATAATTTGGTGTATTGATTCCCTCCTCATTCATTCATTGAAAAAATATGATTTAAGAATCTACTATTTGTCTAGAACTGGGCTTGGCACTAGAAATTAAATGATGAGGAAAAACATCATCCTAATAAATATAAAAATGCAATTGGCACAAGTGCTATAAAAAAGAGCTATATGGGGCAAAAAGAGAACATATAGGAGAGATTTGACCTCATCAAAGATATTGGGAAGATCTTTTCAAAGCACATGACACAAGACCAAAAATACAAAGGGTGCCTAGTAATTAACAAGGTAAAAACAGATGTGTTAAGGATAAGGCTGAGAATTCCAGGCAAAGGAAAATCACATGCAAATGTGAGGACTTATGAGCAGTGCAAGTAAGATGAGTCCAGTGTGCCTAGAGTGGAATCAGCCAGACCTTTGTGAAATTTTTAGACAAAGTATGGAGCATTGACTTAATTTTAAGAAAAGGGCAAGCCATTGAGATGTTTTAAGTGAAAAGGTGAATTCATTGGATTTGTGTTTCGTAAAGGTAGTCCTGGCTACAAGATAATTCTGGAGAGCTTATTAACAAGAGTCCAAGAAGTGGCCACAAAAATTAGGAAAGAAACCCTAAGATAAGAGAATGATTACTTATTTCAGGATACTGTTATAGCAGGTAGAGAGAAATGGACATACTCAAGACATTTTTAGGAAGTAAAATCAATAGAACTTGGTGATGGGTGCCTATGGGAATGAAAGATGACCCCATAAGCATACTTAACTAGCAGAATCATATACCATGAATTAAGAATTAAGTGAACACTGAAAGAAGATCAAGCATGGGAAAGAGTTTGGAGGCTGTTCATGAGTTTAGTTTTACAGAAATCGAATTCAAAAGATGTCCCAGGGGAGATATATTCCAGGGATATATCAAGAAATATCCCTTAATTGGTCTAGAGTTCATATAAATCTGAATTGGAAATACTGATTTGTGAGTCATCTGTTGGCATCTGTTTCTGTCTTCTCAATATTCATATGTTGAAATATTAACCCCCAAAGATGATGGTATTAGGAGGTGGGTCTTTTAGCAGGTGCTTTAAGCCATGAGAGAGGAGCCCTCATGAATGAGATTAATGCCACATAAAAAAGGCTCCAGAGGGATCCTCAGTGCATTCCACCATGTGAGGGCAATGTGAGAAAGTGCTATGAACCAGGAAGTAGGCCTTCCCCGGAATGTGACCATGCTAGTAACTTGATCTTGGACTTTCCAGGCTCTAGAACCACGAAAAGTAAATTTCTGTTGTTTATAAGCTATCCAGCCATTGATATTTTATTATGTGGCCCCAAGAGACCAAGAACTAAGACATCTGCAAATTGGAGGTAATTGAAACCAAAGATAGAGATGATATTGTTTCAGAAGAGAGAACAATAGGAGCAGAAAAATAACAGAATTTATAACTGAGTATTCATTTATACCATATTTTAATGGCCTCAAAGAGCTCATATTCTGGAAAGAAAAAGAAATATACATACACCCACATCAAAAACCATTAAAATGCACATTATTAATGGTCTTTAGTAGTCTAATTTCCTTCTATGAGGTCCAGAACAGAACATGTCATTGGTGTTGCCAAGGAGTTCTGATCAGTGGGATGGAAGAAAACATACAAACATCCAGAAGCAATTCATACAGCTAAGAATGTGATCATTCCTGTGAAAATGTTATCTAATCTCAAATGAATGGAAACCCCATACACTGAGGATGGATCACAATGCTGCAATAATTAAACACAAAGTGGCAGGGGTTGGGGGATGGAAATTGCTTCAGGGCACAGTCTGTCAATAAAATGTTTGCATTTTGAGTACAAAAAAAATTAGAGGATAAAAAAAGCATGCACACAACGTTTTAGGAGACAGAGAACATAGTTTCTAATGCTAATGGAATCTCAAGACTTTTCATAGATTAAGTAGAACTTGTTATATAGGAATTTTCCGTGTGAACAAATGAAAGAATACTTTTGTAAGTTAGAAAATTTTTTAATTTAAATTATTTTAGGAAAGATGGGTCACCAAGGTGGCTTCGTTGGTTGAGTGGCTGACTTTTGGTTTCAACTCAGGTCATGATCTAAGGGTCCTGGGATTGAGCCCCTCATCAGGTTCTGTGCTAAATGGGGCACCTGCCTGAGGATTCTCTCTCTCTCCCTCTGCCCCTCCCCCCACTTGTGCTCTCAGTCTCTAAAATAAATAAATAAATATTTTTAGGATTAACTATTTTAGAAAAGAGATGAAAAGCGTTTGTGTCCTCACTACCCATGAGATGAAATATCTGAAGAAAGAGAGGATAAATAGAATAATCCCACTGAAAGGGAAGTGGTGGCAGAGGTGGAGGTAGGATTGGAGGATAAAAGATAAGGAGGGAACTACTACAAAAAAGAGGATTGACTTTGAACAAATTTTGTGCCTGCTTTCATTTGTGCCTGCTTTCAGCTAGGGGCGTAATCCTGTGTCTGGGGATTGAGTCCCACATTGGGCTCCCTGTGGAGAGCCTGCTTCTCCCTCTGCCTATGTCTCTGCCTCTTGTTCTCTGTGTCTCTCTCATGAATAAATAAATAAAATCTTAAGAAAAAATAAAAGAAAAATCCTGAACTTAAATTTGGCTTCATTTTGAGACATTTTTTTTATCCATTATCTCTTTAGACTCAGAAACATATCTTGTAAGTAACTTTGTAGCTTCATATTTTTTTCACAATATCTTTACCATGTTATTTTTTGGGAGAAACTATATTGAAGATCTGAGTCTACAATGACTCATTATAAAAATGCAGGTAAATATTTATCATGAGTAAATGTGAAATATACTGACTCACTATATACATACAGAAAGGGACAGGACGAAAATAGGGGTGGCCTAGCCTAGAATTATTAACCTAATTATTAATGTTGGAAAAATTCAAAGAAGTTGAAGTTCAGAAATTATGTGTTCAACAGGTATCAGCTGGTAATTAGCACCACCTATTTCTGAAATTATACTGATAGAAAAATAAAGGAGCAAAAATAAAAATTAACTCAGCATAAAACCTTTTAAGAAGCTCTTAAATTTTTTCCCTCTGCTTGAAACTGAAATGAAGCAATGAAACAGCATTTTGAGGCCATTCTAAACAGAACCACAGAGCTAAACGTGCTAGAAAAAGCAGAGAATTTTTGCACAGATGGTCTGCTGTGGAACTTGCCAAATTAGCCCAACGCACAGCAACTCTGGGAAAGGGTTTTCTGCCAATGGGCAAATATAGCGCCTTTTAAATCTAGATTGCCAAAACTGAAGTCTGAGAATGTCATATTGTGATACTGCTTATCTCCGACAAAAACCATAAATAACAAGACTATTGTATTATTTAGTTTTGATTAAAAACAAACAAACAAACAAACAACTGTGACCCAAATTACTGGGCTGAAAATGTAGCCTTATAGTGGCTGTCCTTGCAGCCACTCCCTGCCCCAATCTCTCCTCAGCCAGCATGAGTGATCTGTTTAAAATGCAAATCTCATCATGCTATGCCCCACTTACAACTGTTTGATGGCTTCCCTTTATTCTTGGGATAAAACCCCAAATACTTGACACATTGCAGTCCTGCATGGCATGAATGCCTGTCTTCCATCTGACCACAAACCACACTGGCTTGTAGCTCTAGCTGGCCTAGACCTGTTAACCTCACTCTGGCCCATGGGCATTTGCTCTTTCCTATTCATAGAAGGTCTTCCTAGACTACTCACCACCTCACTTCTGATCATTACCATGTTACTTGGAGGTCATATCAAACTTTTTCTCTCTGGAAAGCCTTTCTGATCAATCTCCACTGCCCCTAAACTGGATCAGTGTACCATTTGTTGAATCTAAGACTCTTACATTTTTCCTTTAAATAAAGTTTAGCAAAGTGCCGGAAGTATATGTGCTCACACTTGTAGGATAGTTCATGAATGGAGGGAACTAAAATGTTTTAAACATCAGTTGGAAAATAACAATAAAAAAGAGGCATTGACTTATATCCAGAGACATGTTTGTGGTAAAAATTCCAATCTTAAGAAATGTGGAAATGAATGTAGAAATTACATTTACATAAAAAATTTTATGCAAGATTTTTAAAGACAAATGAAACAACCGGCTTAATACTTTACTAACAGTTCAAAATGCAGTATCCTAGTGGTAATACTTGTCCCACTCTCAGAGTATACTAAAAACAAGTGAATTGCACACTTTTAAAAGATAAATTTGGTGGTACCTGGCTGCCTCAATCTGTACAGCATGTGACACTTGATCTTATGGTTTTGAGTTTAAGCCCCATATTGGGCATTGAGCTTACTTTAATAAATAAATTGTGAATTTTATAGTATGTGAATTATATCTGAGTAAAGCTGTTATTAAGGCAAAAAAAAAAGCAATGTCCTAATGTAGCAATTAGAACTTAAAGAGAAAATACTCCACTCTCAGTAGTCATAATTTATTCTCTATATTTTTGATGCTGTCAAATAAAAAGACAAAACCTGACTGGTGAGGAGAGATGTTATTCTAAAAGACTATAGCAATAGGGGGAGGAACTATTGCAATGGAGAGAATACTCCCACTCATGAGAATTTTCAGTGTCTCCAGGCCCCTTCTTTTATGGGGAAGAATAGGCAAGGCTAGAGATAACCAGATACTGCGAAGTAGGATGAGTGTGTGGCACGTTTGGACAGTCGAGCAAGAAAGTCCCTGGTCAGCTGATTCTCAGGGGAGGCAGTAAAGAGCAGGTTGTTCAGCTTTGCAATGCTTACTCACACTCTAGGATGGACCAAACTTAGGGACCTATAGGAAGCAGAGAACTCCAACTAAAGTTTGATCAATTCAAATTAGTGAGCATTTTGTCCAGATTGGTCAGTGAAGATACACAGTTCAGCTACTGATTTATGAGCAAAGAATGGGGATTTGGAGAGTCTGTGTCTGGCCTTGCCAAAGGTACACAAGGGGGGATCCTCACAAGTCTAACCTCAGACATATGGACAAGAGTGATTCTTTGTAGTGAACTGTCCCCTGGGACACCAAAGGGTTGGGGAGATTTCCTAATCATCACTGTTTTCATGAAGGAGGGGGCTCAGTTGAACTTCAACAGTGTCAGTACTCTGTGATCAGTGTCAGTACTCTCTAATAAGCATGCCTCAAAAAGGTGTTTTTGGTTACGTTCACATATGCAGTGGTCAGTGCAGACGGTCAAATGCAACAGAGATCACATTAAACCAGTGAATTCTCAGCATCCCAAACATAATTACAGATACAGATATCTGTAGCAGATGGGAAGGCCAAGAAGGAAGTTCAGGTTTGTAGTGCAAGAATTTTCTGTGTTTGAAATATTGTCACTTTATTGTAAAATATCAAAGTTCACAAATTTATGATTGCTTTGGGAAGCATTTCTGTGGGCATCCTGATAGAGAGGGTTAGAACATAGTTTTGGTAATAATTGTAGGCAGTATTAAATATTTTATGAGAATTACATTAGTGTAAATCACCATTTTTAAAAGTAAAACATGAATCACTACCCCAAGAATTGGACTTAGTGCAAGAAATCCTGATTTATCTGCACTGTTGATACTGTATATGTAAATGCCATTTCTCAGAAGCATAAAACCCTGAATATAATATATTGGTTAGTGTAAGCAGTATAATATATATTTTTCAGGCTGTGCTAGTTTCATTAATCATATATTTTAAGAATTTTAAGCTTATTTTTTATGAGGTATTGCATTACATGTGGCATTGATATGCATGTGTAATTTATTACTTGGAAGTGAATTATCCTACACTATTTTATGTGCTTGATATATTGATTTTCAGTTGTGATAGATCATTTTAAGATTGCATGACTTTACTCCTGGTGATTTATCTGCAGAATCACATAGACTGGGGCAAGCTGATGCAGCCTTTTGAACACTTTCTATCAGCTATAAATAGAGTTGTTAACTGGAATTCTTAACCCCAGTAGGGAAACATATTTAGCAAGTTGAAAGAAATAACTTTCATCCAAATCTAATTAGTTGTTGAATAAGTGGCCATAAAAGGTAGCTTCAGCATGTCTTTTTCTTCCATATGCTAATCTTGCAACCCATTTTTTTTTTATCAATAGGCAATAAAGTATACAGTCAAGGAAGAGGAAGATGTCATCAGTTTGCTTAAAAGATGTCTTCTATGACTGCAGATTGTCTTTTAATCCTTATCAGCTCAAACACACACATTTGCATTGACTTGAATTATTGTCACCCTCTTTCTTTGTATAAGACTCCCTTTGAACAGAGTTCCATTGAGAAAAAAACAGACAGTGGCCAAACATCAAGTATGTGAAGATATTGCATAGAGGAACCAGATAAGTGAAAGGGAGTATTTTGGGAATTCAGGCAGCATTTTTGGAATACTTCCTAGAATTTCTAATAAACAATATCAAGGCTACCTTGCAAAAACATGCTGTCTTGTCACTGGTCCCAAGGACCACAGGAGCATTTGAAGGAATATATACTGAGAGATTTCCTCTTCATTCTCTTGTCTTAGTGCCACCTAAATCCCTCCATCTCTTAATTGTCATTTTTCCCCCCTTCCTCCCTTACTACTCTTTGTTGCTGTTGTTATTGTTTATAAACATTGCTCCTCACTTTGGTTTCCTAGAGACTTGGAGGGCTTGTTCCTAATTTTCATCAAGTCTCTGCTTAAATAGCATTTTACTAATGTGTCCCTTGCATATAGAAGAGGCACACTCTAAACATTTGATAAATATTGTTGAATAAATTAAGGAAAGAAGGAATAGGGAAATTGGGTTTGAAACTACACGTTCGCTGCAACATAGTGGTTGCAAATTTAGCCCTAGAATCAGACAATTTCTTAATATATCCTAACTGTTTAGACTACACAAGTTGCCTAAACTTTTAAACCTCAGTGTTTTCTGAAAATGCAAAAAAAGTACCTTATTTCAGAGTTTTTATTGGCATTAAATGAAATGATATAGGTAAATCACTTATCACATTTATCTGACAGATTGTATGCTCACAATAAATACTGGCCATTGTTGTTATTATTTTTCTTTCTGTACATCCCTCAAGGCTCTTCCCCAAGCCTCCTTGTGCATTTAAGCTTATCACAAAATGTGTTGTTTGGCTTGAAGATAAGAGCTATAATTAATGTGAGTGTGATTCTTCTTTATTTGTTTAAATAGAATCACTTAAACCTAAAATGAAATATAAAATTTGAATTTTAATATACTTTTGAAATAATTTTCACAGTAATTCAAATGTGAAAAAAATTGATTTTATGAAATGAACAATATGGTGATTTCTTGCTGTATGTTTAAAAGGAAAGTATTTTAAGAAAATGATCAAAGGGAAGAAAGGTGTGTTTGGAAAAATAGCATGCATTCTTCTAAGATATGGGGTGAAACTACTGTATGACTGAAATTGCATAAAAAGATAATATGACTCTCATGTGTCATGAATTTGTAATTGGAGTAATGAATAAAAAAATCTGTAAATAAGCAGTTCAAAACTACCTGTATAGAATTGCATTTAAAACATAGCAAATATTTGAGTAACAAATTAGGACTCTCCGCTGTTACTGCAGCAACTGCCACTAGATGTCATGCACTTCTTATTCTGTCTTCTCAACCGAAGGTCTGTAGGTTCTGTTAAAAATGTTGTGTCCTTCAGAATTTAAATTCCGGGCTCTTGATGGACATGGGTAAAAACTCTTTGGGGATACATTAGGATTTGGTAAAATTAACTGTCACTAAGATTGCATCTATCTATACAACTAAGTAACCATTTTGATCAAATTGACCTGTTAATTTAGTCAAACTTAGATTTCATTAATTTGATAACTGTTTTATGGACTTGACAAATACTTGCAAGACATTTATATTATCTAATTTTACCCATGCAGATTTAAAACACAAATGTTGTCCTTATTGTGCTATGTATTTATTCAATTTCAGCCTCCAAGGAGTATTTTTGTATTCATGTCATGTAATGTCAAAGCGTATTTGGTCTATGCTGTGATTTTAGCAGAGCCTGTTGTAAAAGCAGAACCATCTCGCACTTTATGGAATTTTGCAACTGCAAGAGCAAGGAACAGAACAACCGGTAAAATATGCTCAGATATCAGGAAGATAATTCTACCTTGTTTTTAAAATAAATTTTTAAGAAACATGATTATACACTCTGATTTAAGATAGAATATTTAACTTTTATTTTGAAGTTTGGTATATATTTCTTCATCAACCATGTTTGGAAATAATTAGCATAGCTAAGAGAACGTGGGGCTATAAGTTGGAAGACATGTTAAATTGTTTAGCTTTGGGCAACCCCAGTGGCTCAGTAGTTTAGCGCCACCTTCAGCCAAAGCCCGTGATCCTGGAGAGTGGGGGTCAAGTCCCGCGTCAGGCTCCCTACATGGAGCCTGCTTCTCCCTCTGCCTGTGTTTCTGCCTCTCTCCCTCTCTGTGTGTGTCTCTCATGAATAAACAATGAAAAATTTTTTTAGTGCTTAAAATTGTTTAGCTTTCCCTTACACCTACCTAAATATGTCAAACGTTGTATGGTCATTTATGTACCTGAATTATAAATTTCCAATCTGTAATTTGCTTATGTGAGAATCACATGAGATAAGTGTGAAAAATTATTACAGAATTGCAAAGTCCTGGTAATTCTTATCTTTTACATGTGAGCTGGGAAGGGGGAGGTCCTGGAATCTCTTCAGGGATAATTGAGGGGACCAGTAGGGGTGTGGGGGAGAATGACATTTCTTAAAATTCTCCTAACTGCCTTTCTTTCTAGCCCCGCTCTTTTAGAGTTAGTTCCATTTGTGGAAGTTCTTTACTTTGCGCTGAAAATCAGCCCAATTTATTTTTCAAATATCAGAAACTTTAGGCTGAATTTGCCTCTGGATTTTCAGAGCAAGGTAGGTGTTCATGTTGAGGTTCCACAAACTTAAAATTGAATATTAAATTTCCTTGTAAAAGAAGTGTATTAGGTACCCCACCACTATTGGGTATCCCACCAATGGCATTTTCTCCTGAGCAACATTACATCCAGGCTCCAAGTTTTGGCCATGCCTTGCTATAAGCACTACAGTTTTCTCGCTAACTTTTTATGTAGAATCAATTTCCTATTCTTAGCTTTACTGTTCTCTATTCATGTCTTGAGACACAGTTTTCACTTAAAGTGTTCTATCAAGATATTTTCTAAATAAAGGTGGTCTTGAATGGAGTGCTCTAATGTTAGTTATATAAAATTTGCATTTTATTTCTTTTCAAATTTACATGTTACATACTGTGGTACTTATTGCACAAAATCAATAAGATCTATAGATCTAGTATCAACAGATATTATGGTATGAGAAATGAAGCCTTTACATTTTTATGTTATAGATGTAGTTTTCTGGCAAGTTGAATTCATATTCACAGATCTAAATTGATTCTACTTCACAACATGCTATTATATTGGTCTGTCCAAGCCCCTTTATTTATTCTCTTTTTATTATTATTTTTACTGTTTACTCTCCTCTTTGCCATATTTTACCTACTCTTATGAATTTAACATATATCTATCAAACTTTCCTTTCATATATCTGATGGGGAAACAGGGCTAGTTGAAGACAAAGCATAGGCCCAGGGCAGCACATTGACAAGTCCTTGAAACAGGCAGTGGGACATTCCTCTATGGACTCAACTGTCTCAATGTTAATACTTTGCTAAGGGCAAAAGGCAATCTTAGCCTGACCCCCAGGATCCTGTAAGTCTACTTTAATATATAAACATTCCTTTAGAAATTTCCTTTATCTCTAAATGCCCAAGATAAATGCTGGTGATCATTCCCCAAGGACATGGTTCACCGATACACATCTGAAGAGTCTCATGACTAAGGTTTTATTAGACGGTAATAAGTGACTTTTTCCCAACAATAGCTAACCTCCTCAAGGTCCTGGAAACCTGGCTTCCAAAATTCCTTAGGAAAAAAAAAATTCCTTAGGAAGTACACTATCCTCAAACTCCTCCCAACTCCCAGGTATATAATCAGCCACCCCTCACAGGCCCAGGATAGCAGCTCTTCCTGCCCACGGGTCCTGTCCCCATGCATGCTTTAATAAAACCACCATTTTGCACCAAAGACATGTCAAGAATTCTTTTTTGATCATTGGCTCCAGACCTCACCCCACCAAACCTCACCTATATCCCAAAACTTCATCATATGTACATACATATAAAGTACAGAAATGAAAAATATATATATACTATTCCATGTGTGTATTTAAAGAAATAAAGTGGCTTTATCCTAAATCTTATTCTCTTACTAATTGTTCTGAAACATTTCTTCAGTTTGAAATGCATTTTGATTGCTGTATGTAGATCTAGCACCAAGTAGTATATCATTTTGTAGCATCCTTTTTTTTTCCTGTGTCCATGAGCAATTATAGTACAACAGAGCATATTTCCTGATCTGTGTCATAGGAATAACTATGCTTAAACTGTGGACATGGTTTACATGAAAAGTGCTTAATCAATGGCAAAGGGGTCAAAACAAGTCTCTCCAAAATATGACACTTTGGCATGAGGATTATTTTGAGCTAAAGGCAAACAGCACCCAGCAGACTCAGAAAAAAGCTCTTTACTGCCCCTAAACTGCCTAAAAGCAGTATACATTTCCTTATTTGTGGAGAAAATCTGCAATTATAAATGAAATTAACATTGGAAAGGAGCCCTGCACCAGGATAGAGCTATTACTAGAGATAACTGGAGATAATATTTTTACCTAAGAAATTTAGCTGCGTAACAGGGCAACTTTTGTTTACTAAACATTTCCTCCTCTTACCTTTCTATGAAGTTGCTTTTCTCCCCTTTTTAGCCCAGACTCCTGGGCCAAGTCTCAATTGCCAGACTGCCTTTTGAGTCTCCTTATCTTTGGGGAGTTCCCTTATATATACGATTAAATTTGTTTTTCTCCTGTTAATCTGCTTTATGTTATTTTAATTTTTAGACCAGTCAGAGAATCAAGAAAGGAGAAAGGAAAGTTTTTCCTCCTCAACAATGGTAACTAACTATGAGACTAATCTGAACATAGCAAACACATTTAGACTTTATATCTAACATTTCTGATTATATGTCTAAATAATGTCTTTTGTTACTTGTGGAACCAACATTGTAAATTGTACATTCAATAATACAATTCAGAATATAGAAAATTTCCTAAGAAATTCCATTTGCTCTAGGTTAGAGATTTCTAGATTTGGCTGTACATCAAAGATACTTGAATCTTATGAAAAATACAAATTTCTCAGCTACTCTAGCTCTACTGAATCAGACCATTGAGGAGATTTCTGGCCATTCCTCTAATTTACATGCCAAGTGAATAGGAGGAGGTCATGGGATTTTTCTTAATCTCTCCAGGGATAATTTGAGTGGAGAGAGTAGGGATGTGTGAGAGGGCAAGTCTGGAGTCCATATCTGTCTGTCTGTCTCTCTATCCATCTCTAGCTGTCTATATAGATCTAGATCATATGTATATAGGGAGAGCATTTATATATATCTTCATCTAGATCAATTGAGCTCTCTTTTTAGAGAGATCTAGAGGTAGAGATAGATCTGGATCATATATATATATATATATATATATATATATATATATATATGTAAAATTTATGTATCTGTATATTCTCAGGCAATTCTGATATATGCAGTTCTGCGTAACACTCCTTAGAACACACCATTTCTGTGATTGATCAGAAATGGAAAACCAGATCGGTTATTACTATTCTAGTGGTGAGGGAACACAAGGCAAGCTGAGGACAAAGCACAAGCTGATACCTCCCCCCCAACACACACTCCCAAGTAGAATATGCATGATATTCCTCAGGCACTCCTGGGTGCCCTAAAGCTAAGAGAAGGGGGAAAAGCAAATGGTTAACTAATAGAGATCACAGAGTCCAGCAAGACATGAGTCTCTTGGGCAGCCCTGGTGGCTCAGCTATTTAGCACCGCCTTCCACTCAGGGTGTGATCCTGGAGGCCTGGGATCGGGTCGTGTATCGGGCTTCCTGCATGGGAGCCTGTTTCTCCCTCTGCCTGTTTCTCCCTCTGTCTGTGTCTCTGCCTCTCTGTGTGTGTCTCTCAAGAATAGATAAATAAAATCTTTAAAAAAAAAAAAAAAGACATGAGTATCCTTCAGTTTACAAATGTCTTAGTGATTTATGAGGAAAAAAAAAAAGCATTCTTATAAATAGTCTAACTTCCAGAGACCCATAGACCCAATTTCCTGGAGCTCTCACTTAACCCACCTATCCATACATCCATAGTGATGTGGGAAACAAAGGTAGAAGGGTATGTAAATAAAATTTCCTTTAATCTGTAGCCTATTGACAAGCACTTGTGATAGAGTATAACATTCTTTCAGAAAACTCCCAACTGTCTTATTGTTAATTCTTCACTAGAGGGATAAACAACCTTTACATGACAATATCTTGTAGGTCCTCTTTATCATGCAAAAGATCTTTTGAAAACCTCCTTTTTCCTTCTGTCCTTCAGTTTTCAAGTATATAATCAGTCACCCCTCACAACCCAGTGCAGCAGCTCTTTCTGCCCCCATCCTTTGATAAAACCACCATTTTGCACACAAGATGTCCCAAGTATTCTTTCTTTGCCATGGGCTCTGATCTCACCCCACCAAAAACTATGTCACTGGCACAGAGGGGATTAAATTTAATGGTATTGGTGTTGTCATATATAGTTTAAAGACAAAAGAATTTCATTTGTTGGTTAAGCATTTAAAATCATGGAAAGTGGGAACCTGGGTGGCTCAGCGGTTGAGCATCTGCCTTCGGCTCAGGGCGTGATCCCATGGTCCCCAGATCGAGTCCCACATCAGGCTCCCTGCATGGAACCTGCTTTTCCCTCTGCCTATGTCTCTGCCTGCCTCTCTCTCTCTCTCTCATGAATAAATAAGTAAAATCTTTTTTAAAAATCATGGAAAAAGTAATGGTCATAGTCCTTATTGCTTCAGATTAAGGATTCTCATTGCTACTATTAGCTAAAATTTGAAAATTTTAACATTTGATTTTATTCTAGGTCTAGTAATTTCTAAGTTTGGGTATTCTGGTATTTCTCTGAACCAAGTATTAATGAATAAAAGCATTTTTAATATTTTTAGATAAATTATCAGTGGGTCATTCAGATCACTTACCTTTAAGTGTGACATTTCTAACTCCTTAGTTATTTTAAAATCATGTGTGTGTGTGTGTGTGTGTCCTTATGTGTGAATATTTATTAGTAAAAGCAGAAGCTATAAGGGTATGGATAAAGCTCTCTATATCAGACTTCAAATATTAGTCTGAAGATCATAAATATGTTCAAAATTCATATCAACCCTTGTTCACTCACAGGATGAGTTCTTGGTCAATTCAGATAAATCCAAAACAAACACCTGAATGGATGTATACTTATAGGTTATAGAGGAGAAAATGGCTGACAGGTGTGCACTTGTGGCTAAATACACTTGCCTCAAGCTGTTCTGGAAGGAATAATTACTAGACGTTTTAGTTACCACTCAGAATTGTACCACAATCATTTTTAAAGCCAATTTTGATAATGCCCCATGAAAATATGAACTCTGATCTGGCCAGAACTGATTATTATGGATTCATGCCACGCTTCTTATTTTATTAACCAGTCGCTGAATAATTTCTAAAAATAGGAGCTGAAAAAATATTTTCTAAACACAAATTGTTCAGATGTTTGCATATTGTTTCATTGAAGAAAAATTGAAGACACTAATTAACAAATAGTGCTTTATATTCTTTGATAAGAGATTTCACTTATAAAATGGTGGCAGAAGTGATTATTCAAGGTATTATACTGAGTCTGTATTCCCAGAAGATGTGATGGTAGTTTTGTTTTTCTTTCCCTGCTCCTATTAAGCTATCACAGCCCAAGGCTCTTTAAACCCCAAAGGTTTGATAAGAGCAATTGAAAAGCTATGAACAAAGTTTTAACACTACTCCGTTTCAGCAAAGAGGGATTAATTAAACTCAATTTGTAAATCTTCAACTACCATGTCGAGACATCAGTGGTTTAGGACTGGTAAAGGAGGAAATGTATGTGACAGAAAAATGCACTATGTTTTCCTTCACGTGAAAGAGAAAGAAAATGAAAGATAAGAAAACAAAAGAAGATCATGGATAGTCTCCAATGGTAGGGTAGTGAGTAGGTCAGGGACCAAAATGCTACTTATTTATTAGTGTTTGGGATGGTCTATTTTTTTGGATGAAAAAGATATTGTTGTCCTACTTACGAAATCCTTATTTGGTCCTCTCTGAGAAATCTGCCTCTCTTTTTCACGTTATAAGGACTTCAAGATTCTTAGAATAGCTCCAAAGTTGGAAATGTAGGATACAACAAAACCAAAAACAAAACCTAGGGGAAAACTACCTATAGAGATGATCAGGTTTGGGCCCAGCATGACTCAATGAAATATTGAAAATGACTAAGAGAATCTGTTGAATCACAAAAATGGAAGAAGGTTTTATGCTTTTAATATGTAAGTAAACTTCTGAATGCACAAACTTTTAAGCAGGTCCTATGAATAGATTTTTATTCATAACAATTTTTATACAGAATATTTTCTTGAAGATGTGCTATTTGTATATGCCTCTAGCTTTCTAATCTTTCATTCATTGTACTGAATGAAGATCTGTGGTGCACTATGTGCTGGCATTGTGTAAATGTAATTTTCTCAGGAAAGACAAACGTTAATAATAATAATGTCAGCACCATTTAATAATAACAGTGGCAGATAAGTGACGTTTAAAAAACCCTTTTATATTTTTTTTACCTTTTACATTTAAATAGTTTTTTTAAAATGAGAGAATAGGGAATATATACGAAGATAATTATAGAAAACATAAACATTATACTAACCTGAAAACAAGATAATTTTATGATCATAATGTGTGTGTGTATATATATATATAAACATCTATGAACTAAATTTTAGCATAAGTATGATTTTACCTATATAAGGAAAAAATATGCCAATACCTAGTATTGCATAAGACATCTCAGATCATACCAGTAGGAAATACAAAGAAATATCTTTTAAGTATTATTTACATAGATTAATTTTTCTTTTTCTTTGCCAGAAAATGAAATGGATTTCCTACTTTTCCATGCTGATTCATTTTACATATTTCACCCCTATTTATTTTTATTGCTACCATGCAATGTCTGATGAGAATTCCTTGTTAAGCTTTCCCATGAGAAGATAGTATTGAAGGAATTTGCTTTTAGTGTTCAGGTATAGTTTTCCAGTAATAAGGACCCATTAAGGTTTTTCTTAAAGAAAATGTATTTTCTAATCAGCCACATAACTTTTTCTCTACCGACTCCACTAAATCAAAATATTTCAGTTTTTATATTTCAATTATAGTTTCTCAATAAATACACTTAACACCAACTTAGATTCTTGGAAAGTGTTGCTGATAATGAAGGATGGGAGGGTGGGCATATGGCACAGTCTTGGAATCAGAGCAGACAATAAAAAGATCCTGGCTCTGACAGTTAAAGGATAAGTGATCTGGGAAAATTTCTTAGCTCCCTTGAGCCTCAGTTTCATCATTTCTAAATTGGGGATAATAATGACCCCTATTTCATAGTATTGATAAGATTAAATGAAGCAGCACATACAACATCTCTATTGTACAATCCCTGGCATTTAATTACTCCTCTATTAAGGCTGACTATTACTACTATTATTACTATTATTAAAATCCTTCAACCTACTGCCTAGGGCTCAGAAAGCCTTAATGAAATTAATAGAACTATTTCTTGAGTCTATGCTTTTGACTTCCCTTTTCTTAAAGCATTTACTTTAGAAAACTGGTTATTGTAGATTTTCTCTCTGCCCCTGTGAGTTGTGAATCTTTTTAAAAGTCTCTTGCTAGTTTTGTAACCCAGGATTGTGTTTGTCCAGAACTTTGGAGCTATCTCTTTGAAATGTAATCATCAAAAAAGATAGAAACCTGTCTCCTAGTCTCTGTGGGAGGATAGGAGCCTAACTTCAGTGGGAATAGTGCTTCAAGTGGCAAAACTACCTTATGGCAGAAGGCAGGAGAGTTTACTTTGCTTTTGGGTAAAAGCCAATTAGCCAACACAGAGCCTATGCCCCCTACCCTCACCCCAATCTTAGAAACTCTCCTGCCTTTTATTTTAGCAGAGTTGAGTTTCTAGACTCTCTGTACTCTCGCCCCTATTGCTGGCAATAGTATCAAAGTAAACTCAACTTTTCTCTGCTCATTTTGTCTGGTGCAATCTTTTTTTTTTTTTTTTTTTGTAACTAATGCATAGTAAGTACTTGATAAATGGCAGTAGATACTGTTTTTAATATTATTAGAATAGTGATGTTAAGCATCACTTTTTTTTACCTATTATCTTGAAGAATGATTATTTATACTGAAGGTATTTACATTAGAAAAAACTAGTAATGTTGAAAATTATGATGGGAATATGGCATTTCTGCATTATTTATTTGTGAAAAGAGAATCTGGAGCCAAGACAGGATAGACTGCTGTGGATGTGGGTATATAATGGTTGAGAAGTGCATGATTTTGTTCAAGATAAGGCACTAAAGTAACTATGAAAACTATATGGTTATTGGGTGACCAAATACCTAACAAAAAAATAGAAGTTATAGAAAAACCAAAGGTCTTACCATGAAAGAAACCTGTGTCCCTGTGTCCCAATGATGGTGGGTAAGGGAGTGCAGCAAGTGTGTGGTTCACAAAGACTGGACTGGGATAAGAAGACAATAACCTCTTAAAGGAGGGTGAAGGGGAAATGGCCTGAAGTTGGCAATGACCTGGAGTTTTCTGTCCTTGATTCGCATCAGCTTGATGGTATCCCAGGATTCAGTTCTCAACATGTGGCCTGGGAACAGCATAGAAATGCAAACTCTCCATTCCCACCCCAGACCTCTCTGGGTTGAGGTTTAGAAATCTGTATTCAGGGCACCTGGTGGTTCAGTGGTTGAGTGTCTGCCTTTGGCTCAGTCCCAGGATCGAGTCCCACATCGGGCTCCCTGCATGGAGCCTGGTTCTCCCTCTGCCAGTGTCTCTGCCTCTCTCGATGTCTCTCATGAATAAATAAATAAAATATTAAAAAAAAAAAAGAAATCAGCATTCAGTAAGGCTGAAATGTAGGTAAGTTATTCATATTATTATTATTGATTTCTTAGGCAAAGCCTTCCAGTTAAATGTGTTATTACGTATTTTTAATAGACATGATCCAGCAGATTTGCTTCAGCCCCAGATTGTATTTACCTCAATTCTTTTTCAACTTAGAAAGTTTATCATTAGGGTACAACAAAAATAGGAAAATAATAAAAAAGAAAGATAATGGGGGGAGGAAAAAGAAGTAAAAACCAAAGGGTAGGGGAAGGAAAAAGAAACCAAAACCTTAAAGCTTTTTACAAAGTAAAGCTGCTTCATACCTAAGACCAAATGCACTTTGCAGATCAAAACTTCAAGAAAGAACTTTCTGTTTCACATGTAACAGAACAAGCAAGTTTTGTTTTGTTTTGGTTTGGTTTGGTTTGCTTTTTTTCTTTTTTTTAATTTGCTTTTAATGCCTATTCTGATATTTCAGGGAAAACTGCTATGAAACAGGAAGGCAGCACAGCAGGCTGGAGAGTCAGAGAGTGAGTCAGGAGAGGCATGATCAGCGGCCCTTAAACTCTTTGATTTCAGGACACTTTTAAACTCTTAGAGTTATTAATGACCACAAAGAATTTTAGCTTGTATGGCTTTTATCTGTTGCTATTTACCATAGTAGTAATTAAAACTGAGAAACATTTTAAAATATTATTTTAAAATAACAGTGACTGATCCTCTATGTTTTAACATAAATAAGCTATTTTGAAAAAAAAATTCTGTATTTGCCAAAACAAAATATTAAGAAGAGTGGCATCATTTTATATATTTTTGAAAATTTCTTTTATGCCTGGCTTACTAGAAACACAACTAGAATCCTCATTTCTGCCTCTTTTGGTCTTCTGCAATATTTTGTTTTGGTTGATGAACATGAAGAAAATCCAAACCACACATATTTGTAGTGAGAAAGGCAGGACTTCGTGGAACACCCAAATAACACCCTCAGTTCTCACTTTGAGAACTGCTGGACTAGGTGATTCTAGAGTCCCCAAATCACAGTGGCTTTACAACAAACACCTCCCAAATCTCAGAGACTCACCACAACAAAAGTTTGCTTCTTCCTTGTGCTTCATTTTATGTGGATCAACTGGGTGCTTTGCTCCATAAATGTCTGCACTCAAGGACACTGACTATCTGGGCAGCCACTTGCCTGGGCATTGTCAGTCCTTGGGGGAGAGCAGAATGAGCACAGTGACATATGCTTTTGTTCTTAAGGGTTCTGCTGGAAAGTGACCACCTCATTTCCCTTCATATTTTGTTAACCAAAACACCTACTTCAAGAGGCAATAAGGATATCCTCCTTCAAGGAAACATTGAATATTGGTGAATAGAACTTAGTTTACCATACTTACACCTACAGATGTAACAAAAGATATTTGTTAAAAAACGTTTCCCAGAAGTCTATCTTTTGGTGGAAGTGTAATTTCTCTTTTTTTTTTTTTTTTGGAAGTGTAATTTCAAAAGGAAATCACTTTTAAATATAATTATAACATTATATTAAATTAGATGTGATTTGGCTTCTGTGTTTTTTGGCTTCATTAATGGCTATCAGAATTCTAAGAGATGTTACTGCAGACAAATTTTTAGCATATTGCATAACTAAGGATTTCTTTTTAAAACTAAGCATGAGTTCTTGGAGAAATGTGGTCTTGTGAGAAAATGAGGCATGGCATAATTTAAGCTAACAATATTATAATAAAAATGACAACATTTGCAAACATTTATTGAATAATTATTGTGTAGTCATGTACTGTACTAGGGATTTCAGGATTTTACCTTCCACCTGAATGAATTATTGGATGGATTCCTATATGTGATCATGTGTGGAAACTTTGATATATAGTATAATAATAAATACGAATAAATGGCTTGAAGATAGTTAAAATGATTTGGATAGAAAAATAGAGTTGGTCATAATCATTTATTCAACTGGAAAAGAAGATCTATTATATGTGTTAATAATTTTAAAAAAAGATTGTTTTTCTTTCTTTGGAAAGTAATAGTCATTTCAAAGTCTTATTATATCATTAATGCATTTATTTCCTATTGCTGCTGTAAAAAATTACCACAGATTTAGTGGTTTAAAACATTACAAATTTATTATATTTTAGTTTTGAAGATCTGAAGTCCAAAATTATCTTACAGGCTAATACCAAGTTGTCTACAGAGCTGCATTCCTCTTAGAGGCTCTGGGGGAAAATCTATTTCTTTCCACTTTTAGAAGCCTCTTGTGTTCCTTGGCTTCTGCCCCTTTCATCCAATTTCACAGCCTATCACTCTCACCTCTGCTTCCTTCATCACATGTCCTCTTGGTCTCTGACATCTCTGCCCTCCTCTTATACGGACCTTTGTGATTAGATTGGGCTCATCCAAATAATTCAGGAAAATCATTCCAATCAAGAGCCTTAATTTAATCACATCTGCAAAGTCTTTTTTTTTTTTTTTTTTTTTTTGCCATGTAAGGGTAACATAATCTCAATTTGGGAGATTAGGACATAGATATAAATGAAGGAAGGGTGTTCATTATTCTGTCTACTGTATCTAGTATCTTTTTTTTTTAATTCTTAAAGGGTTCAGGGAGATTTATATAAGCTTTGGATTACTTGTGAGGACTGTAAGAGTTGCACGTTTACAATTTTGGTGAAAAATATGTGGGTTTTTTGTATCCATAAAAACCCAAATACTGCCAAATACTCTTCTTCATTCTTAGCTGCAGGTCACTTTATCCATGAAGATTGTTAACCTCTGCAATTTTATCTTTTTGGATTTCAAGTGCTATTATTATCCACATAAAAAGCCTAATCATCCCTTCCATTTCATAAAGTTATTTTCATACATAACTGGGCAACCCAGCTATGCCTCATATTGAATGGTGAAGGTCTTTAAAACAAAGCAAAGCAAAACAAAAAACACCCTTTAACCACTTAGACTTATTTCCAATTAAATAATTGTTAAATAAGATTGTGACAAGATTATCCATTAGTTTCAAGGATTTTATTTTTATTTTTTTAATGATAGTCAGAGAGAGAGAGAGAGAGAGAGAGAGGCAGAGACACAGGCAGAGGGAGAAGCAGGCTCCATGCACCGGGAGCCCGATGTGGGATTCGATCCCGGGTCTCCAGGATCATGCCCTGGGCCAAAGGCAGGCGCCAAACTGCTGCACCACCCAGGGATCCCCAAGGATATTTTTTATATTTGTATCTTGTAATACAATCCATGCCACTTGTCACTATCTCAGGTAGATCACTTAGATTACTCTGGTATGGAGGAAATATAAATGGAATAACTCCTCTGAACTGCCATACACCAGAGGTTATCAGAATTGTCATCTGTCTCATTTCTTTAAAAGAAAGCAAGAGTTGGGGCATCAGGGGGGCTCAGTCGGTTAAGGGACAGACTTTTGGTTTCAGCACAGATCATGATCTCATGGGTTGTGTGGTCAAACCAGACATCAAGCCCAGCATCAGGCTTTGGGTTCCAGGCTCAGCAGGGAGTTTACTTGAAGATTCTCTCCTTCTGCCCCTCTCCCCTTTCATTCTCTCTCTCTTTCTCTCTCTCTCTCTCTTTTTCTCTCTCTCTCTCTCTCGCATTGGGCTCTTCTAAATAAATAAATCTTAAAAAAATAAAAGAAAGCAAGAGTCAATATATGGCACAACTTTTAAGACAATGGCTTTGTTATTTTATAAACAATTTGCAGTAATTTTCCATGGGAATGATTTCCCTAATTTGTTTTATTTTGTTTATATTAATACTGATATTTGTTTCTTATTTTTGAATTAAAATTGGTAATGTTTATTAAATTCTTACATTTGCTAGGCTGCATAAAGACCCCACACACATATTTTCCTCCAATACTCCTATGAAGCACGTAATTGGCCCTAATGCATATGCAATCAAGCTGAGTCTCATATTATTCTCAGCTACTTATATCTTAATATTCAAGTAAAAGTTCTGCTTGCAGCTAACTTGGATATAAACTCAAGATTTCAAGTTACCTCCACAAATCTACTAAAAAAATTAGTGAGTAAATTGGACTTCTGCTAAAAGTTTTATAACAGAGATGGAACATGTTTACATACTACATATCTGTCCTATTCAAAGTATAGCCCATAGACGGGTGCCTATTCACAAACTATTTCTTACTTGATCAATGATGAAGTAAGCACAAGAATTTGATGTCACGGCAATAAGAGTTTACATTAAGAGTTTCTAAATTACTCACTTTCTGAGTATCTCTACTTATCCTGTCATGGGCCTATATCAAACTACTCATGGACTGGCGCTGGGTTGGAGGGTCACATTGGTGAAGCCCTACTCTGTAGTATAGTAAATAGCTTACAATAGCTCATCTGAAACTGATTTTTCCAAATACCTGATTAACCACGAAGCTACTTGAGATTTTACCTTTTGCAACTTTTGCCAATTGGCATCCAAAGTTTTACAACCATCATGATGCCCTACCAAAGTTCAAATTTCTCATTTTTTGTTACTTATTCAATTTCTTCAGTTTATAACCTATTCAAAGTAACTTATTGAGCACTATTATGAAATGTTCTCTTCAAAAGGAATTTTTTTTTCTTAATCACAAGGCAAACTCATAGACTCATATGAAAAATGACACAGCCAGAATATAAACCAGAACTGATTCTTTTTTATTTTTAAGATTTTATTTATTCATTCAAGAAAGACACAGAGAGAGGGGCAAAGACATAGGCAGAGAGAGAAGCAGGCTCCATGTAGGGAGCCCGATGTGGGACTCGATCCAGGGTCTCCAGAATCACACCTGGGCCAAAGGCAGATGCTCAACCTCTGAGCCACCCAGGCATCCCACTAGAACTGAATCTAAAGTCTGTGAGCAAAAACCTTCCTCAAAAGGATACATTATAATACTACAGATGTTTACTAGGGAGTTGAGGGTTTTTGTGTGTTTATTTTACTTCTTTACGTTTTTTAAAAAAGATATTATTTATTTGAGAGAGAGCATGCACAAGTGGAAGAAGGGGCAGAGGGAGAGGTAGAAGCTGGCTCCCCACTAAGAGGGGAGCCCAACCAGGACTCAGTCTCAGGGTCCTGAGATCATGACCTCAGCCAAAGGCAGACAGTTAACCTACTGAGCCACTCAGATACTCCTGCTTCTTTACATTTTAATACACTTGAAATCTTGAAAAATAAAGCTGAAAATATTCCTTTGAAAATAAAGTTTAAAATAAAAAAGAACGTTGAAAATGCCCTTATATATTTGATGAGTAATTAACACCGATTAATACGATTTCTTCTTTGGGAAAGATAACTTTATGTGGAATAATAAAAAGTGACCTGAAGTTGCCAATTGTTATCAGAAGGGGAAATTTCAAGTGGTGATTAAATGGTGGTTACAGAAATTAGGATACTGGTAAACTTGAGAACCTCAAATTAAAACTTGTGAGACACACCCTACTAAGTATGTTTCATCTAAATATACATTCTGGGGATGCCCAGGAGGCTCAGTTGGTTAAGTGTCTGCTTTTGGCTCAGGTCTTGATCTCATGGGCCTGGGATTGAGCCCCATGTCTGCCTCTGCTTCCCTGGTCCACCGCCCCCTCCCCCTGCAACACACACACTCATGCTCTCTCAAATAAATAAATAAAATCTTAAAAAAATACATTCTGGATGCATGACAATTGCATGTTCTTATCTATCAATCCAGCATACCGGTTCTGAAATATTAAGCCAAGGCCAGTAGCTTTTGAACAAGGTCTGCTCACAAAGTTTTTTTAAAAAAATCAATTTGCTGCTAATTGAGAAAAATAATGGTTTCATCGATTTTTTTATAAAATAAAAACATTCAAAGAACAGATTTTTAATCATATATCTCCAAAACAAAGCTTTTAAAATTATACGATTCTCCAAGACCTTTTTGAGAGGTATACTTGTAAAATTCACAAGTGGAGGCATCATAAATCTCGTGTAAAGAGTACAGGTGAAGGAATCTGAGGTGAGGACTTTTACTCTACTTTAGTCATTTTCTATATGTAACTGAAAATATACCTACTTCCCTCTGCTGTAAATTTTATGTTTATAGCCACTAATTAATTTAGTACAAAGATGGACATGGAAAATAGAACCATTGTTCAATGTAATTGAAAAGCCTTAGTAAAAGCCACAGTCAAATATACCTTCACTGTTTGAATCACATGAGGAAGGTGGGGAGTTAAGTGACTATGCCACAAGGCTATAGCAGATTGTTCAATTTTGTAAAGAAGAATAAATTTTTTCCTATTGATCTTTTATCCACATGTATCTAATTAAACTAGATTTTAATTATCCTTCAAGGCTTTCTCATGGGTAAGAGAAATGCCAAATTTTTTTGCTAAGAGTGGGTAAGCGGTTTTGCTTCCAGCAAAAGACAATGTAGTTTGGCGGTGATGTGCAAATCTTTCTCATTGCTTTTGTGCTTTTCAGGATACCATGAAGGGAATTGAGCAGGAGGGTATGGCATAAAAACCTCCCCAAATGAAAGAAGAGGCCACTTCAACCTCTTCTATGTGGAGGGATAGAAGATTTTAGCATAATAACATTACAATAGCTCATTGCTGATGCAGAAACACTTAGAAGGGGTACATTTCATTTACATAAAAATTCTCTGAGGTAAAGAGCCATTTGTGTTTGGTAAATAGGTTTAGTCCTTGTTATAGAAACTGAGTCTCCAGGGCCTGTTTATTGGCTTGAAATAGTTTTACAAAGAGAGACTGAAGTCACTCTGATTAATTGAGAGAAAATTTGAAGCTCCAGAGGAGAGTCCAAGGGATAAAAAATGAGCAGAGGAGAACGGCAACAAAGGAATGACAGACTATTTTACGCTATGGAATATAAATCCTCATTAGAATACACCCAGATCTTTAATTAAAAAATAAACATCTAAGGAACCAAAAATTATGAGGAGACAGGGAAATACGAGCCAAGGTTTCTTGAATATCTGAGAGGCATAGAGGTTCCTGTTGAGATTTTGGTTATACTAGGGTGGACTTGCTGTTTTCATTGTTATTGTTTCCCTATCGCTGAGAATTAAATATGTCATGTCAGATTGTGTAATAGTTCATTTTATATTGCATCAGTAAGGATTACGTTTGGAAGTACATGACATAAAACCCAAGGAACTGTGATTTAAACGAGTAAGAATAGAGTTTTTTAAATCTCAAAACAATATGAAGACCTGGGAAAAACTCTCTCCCCGAAAAGTGTCATCAGGGAACCCAGACACCATCTTTAGCGGGTGGTCCTTACAGTAATGTGTATAGGCACTGGTTCAAACGTACTGCTAAACTGGCAGGTATCCTGTTCACATGCCAGAGAGAGAGAAAGGGAGAGAGAGAGAAGAGGGAGAGACTTGGAACTGCACCCCTTAATTTCCACTATGTCTCATAAGTAGAATGGGGCTATGTGGTCAGATCTCAGAAGGTTGCTAGAGAGAACAGAAGGCCAGTACACTAAGAATATCTGCCTTAGGGGTGTCGGGTTGGCTCAGTTGTTTAAGTGGCAGACTCTTGATCTCAGCTCAGGTCTTGATTTCAGGTTCCTGAGCTCAAGCCTTGTGTGGGCCTCCATACTGGATGTGAAGCCTGCTTTGAAATCAAAATGTCTGCCACAAGTTTGTTCAAATGAATTCATTATTTTTGAGGGGAAGGTATTGACAATATTCATAGTTTAAATCTATGTCCTAATTATAGTTAATGTTTAATTGATGGCAGAATATTAACCAATCTATTAACAGATTAGCTGATGTCTGTCAGATTTAATCTGATCGGTAGTGAAATGGAATAGAGGGGCCAGGCAAAAGTTGGTTGAAACAGGCTTTAAACGGGACTCGCTCTTGGGTGAGGTTCTGCGGCCAGCAGGGGAGGGAGAGAGTGGGGAAGTCGCAGGCCAGGGAAGGGGAGCCCAGGCAAACCGCAGGGGGGTCTATAAAGAATTTTCGGTGGGAAGATGGGGGCAGAGTGGTATTCTGATTAGGGCAAGGATTACAAGTCTTGTAAACTAAGTTAGGGTAGGGCAGCAAGGCGGTGTTGTTGGGAAGTTGCTGGCCTGGGTGGTTGGCAGTTTTGAGGTCCCCAGTCTCACCAGCCCAACAATGTCTTCACCAGCATATTTTTTTAAAATACTGAAACAGGGATCCCTGGGTGGCGCAGCGGTTTGGCGCCTGCCTTTGGCCCAGGGCGCGATCCTGGAGACCCGGAATCGAATCCCACGTCGGGCTCCCGGTGCATGGTGCCTGCTTCTCCCTCTGCCTGTGTCTCTGCCTCTCTCTCTCTCTCTCTCTGGGACTATCATAAATAATTAAAAAAAAAATAAAAAAAAAATAAAATAAAATACTGAAACATTGTCTTATTTAGCAGTTTCTTGTTTCTACTGATAAATTACTGAGGCACAAGGATATTGATAAAAATTATTGGAA
This sequence comes from Canis aureus, assembly GCF_053574225.1. Lineage (NCBI taxonomy): Eukaryota > Metazoa > Chordata > Mammalia > Carnivora > Canidae > Canis > Canis aureus. The sequence goes on from NC_135619.1 coordinate 26,708,563, forward strand.
ACAGCTGTTGTGAAGGCTGGAATGATTAAAATAAATTGATTATTTGTCCAGGTTGTGTTAAAAATATGGACAATTTCAAAATTAATAGTAAATATTTATCCAGTGTTTGTTGTGGATGTTGTATTATGTTAGGAATTATCTTCATATTTAACTTTCAACTGTGCATCCACATGAAATACTTGGTAGGGGTGCAAATGACCTGTGCCGGTGCCTGAAATTGTACATGTCGAAAATTCACACCCTCCTCAGATAATCAGCATACGTCTGACCACCAAAATGCAAGTATTACTGGAAGGGTAATGTATTTTAACCTCCAATTCTTTTGTATTTCAGAGTTAATTAGAAACCTACTTGAGAGACAGAAAGGACTTGGGGTGCGGCCTGACTTCCAAGATTTTAGGATCAGAGGCATACATCAGAAGGGCTCTGGATAGGGAGATTGAGAGCTAATATGTACATACTTTGTAATTTTGATCATAACTAATATAGAGAGGAAACTAAAGAGTTAAACATTTAATGAGACCTGTTAGAACTTCTAGAAGTTAGAGGTTATCAGTGTTAAATCTTTATGACAGCCCTCCCTGAAAATCTATTTCTGCTTGAGGAATTTTAAAACATATATCTGCTTCTGAATTATTCTTGTAAGAGGTTTTCACATCCAACTTAGTAGAATACCCAAGTGCAATGAGATAAATGATGTCCTCTCTGGTTGGCAACATGCTGAGATTTTTAATCTCTAATTCTGTTATCCTATCATTATCTTCTCCTCTGAATTATGTATATATACTGTCAATTAAACTAAAAACCTTTCAATAAATTATGCTTAGGAATGTAGAAACAGTGAATCTATTCTGAATTAATGTGATATTCTCTCTTCATTATCCTTTATTGGTTTAAGAAAAAAGTAAGTGGCCTCTGAACCTTGGTCTGGTATATAATTTTGAAGGACTATTTGCTTGAAATTAGGAATTCTCTCTATCAATAATTTTACAAATGAGCAGTAAAAAAAAACTAGTTCAGATACCTCAGAACTAGTAATGGGTTATTAATCTACATTATTCGATTGTTCTAAAAGTGATACAGAAAAATCTCCTCTAGAGTGTGTCTTTCTGCCTTACTACTTTATTGGCAAAATCACCACACATAGCCTCCTTACTGTGATATACAGGGTTAGGGGACCCTATTCTGTGGTCTGCAAAAGGAAAGAGAAAAACATGGGTAGTAGAATGTGGGTTATACTATTTTTTCTTTCTAGTTTAAAATAATTTCAAACATACAGAAAAAGTTGCAAGACTATTACAAAGAATTTTTTTCTCCTGAACTATTTATTTGAGAATAAATTGCCAACACGATCTTCCATCATCTTTATTTTATTTATTTATGTTTTTAAAGATTTTATTTATTTATTCATTACAGACAGAGAGAGAAAGGCAGAGACACAGGCAGAGAGAGAAGCAGGCATGCAGGGAGCCTAATGCCAAGTCCCAGGTCTCCAGAATCATACCCAGGGGGGAAGGCCGCGCCAAACCGCTGGGCTATAGGGGCTGCCCCATCATCTTTAAATACTTGGGTTCATATTTCCTACAAAAAGAAAAATTTCCTGTATAATCACAATGTGACCATCAAAGTCAGGAAATTAATATTGATACATTACTGCGGTATAAACCACAGACCCAGTGAACTTTTGTCAACAGCGCCAATAATTCCCTTTATGGCAAAAGAATCCAGTCCAAGAGCACTCATTGCATTTAGCCATCATATTTTTTTAGTCTCACTACCTGTAACAGTTTTCCAGTCTTTCCGTGATTTTTGAGACTTTGGCACTTTTGAGGATTACAGGTCAATTACTTTGTAGACTGTTTCTCAATTTGGGTTTTTTTGATGCTTTCTCATTATTAAACTCAGGTTTTACATTGTTGGCAGAGATGTCAAAGAAATAATGCTATGTTCTTCTCCTAGCATCCTAATAGGTGGCTCATGATTTTGATTTCTCACATGACTGATGTTGATAATTTTGGTCACTTGATTAAATTGGTGAATGCCTGGTCTTTCCACAGTAAAGATACTCTTTTCTCTTTTGTATTTAATAAATATTTTGCAGGAGGTAGCTTGAGATGATGTAGATATTCTATTTCTCCTCTAAATTTGCTTACTTGTTTAGCATACATTGAGATTTCTTGGCTGAATTACTTTTTTGGTATGATAATTGTCAAATGATTTTTCTAATGCTATTATTTCTTTTATATTTATGAATTGGCATTCTTTTGTAAGGAAAAATTTTCCTTTTTCTCTCCTATTTATATCAGTATTGGCTGATGGATTATTGTTTTGCCTAATGAGATATTTGTTATTTGTTATTATTCATTTGTTGCGCACATATCCAGATTTGGCCACCATGAACTCCTTGAAGCTGTCTTCTGAGTTAATTTTGTTTTGTTTTGTTTCTGTTTTTATTTTGATATGTTGCCATCATTCCCTTTAAAAAAAAAACACATTTTCTTTTTCTTTCTTTTGAGAGAGAGAGAGCACATATGATTGAGCAGGGGTGGGGGAGTAGAATGGAGGGAGAGGCAGAGGAAGAGATAGAATCTTAAGCATGCTATTTATAAACCAGGATCTGTGACTCTTGGTATGGTCATTGCCATTAGGGTATTGCTCTTCTCAGGCCATACAAGTAAATAAAGCAATGAAATACACACACACACACACACAAATCTTTCCTTTTACACCCATATTTACTTCTATATCTTTATAGATTGAAAATTATATGATTTCACAAGATACTTCCAATTCTAATATATCACTCTCTATATTAAAAATGAATTTATACTAAAGCCTGCTATTGAAACCGAAACCTCAAATTCCTTTTCCAATCTAATACCACAAGGTCCATTTTAGTTTTCTCCTTTTCTGTATTTCAGATAGTAAGCTCCACTTATCCACAATATATTAACTATTAGATCAATGCCCTCTTTGTGTAACCAGCTCCCCATTATCACAGGTGCTTATCCTCTGCATAGGTAGCTCCTCACCCTAAGGGTCTGTCCACCCATCAAGATGTCCTCTTACTACTTATCTTCCCCTGTTTAGACCCTTGCTTATTCAATCCAGACTCTATGAGACCACAATGGGCTTCTGTTACATGCCCTCCTCAGACCACTTAGGCTCTGATAAAGCCTAAACATACAGAGCCTCTGATGCACTTCTTCCCAGATAACCTTCACTCCATTTAGTTTTAACACTTTATTTTTTATTTTTTATTTTTATTTATTCATGATAGGCACACAGTGAGAGAGAGAGAGGCAGAGACACAGGCAGAGGGAGAAGCAGGCTCCATGCACTGGGAGCCCGACGTGGGATTTGATCCTGGATCTCCAGGATCACGCCCTGGGCCAAAGGCAGGCGCCAAACCGCTGCGCCACCCAGGGATCCCAGTTTTAACACTTAAAGATGGGCCACTGGCCATCACCTCCCCCCCCCCCCCACCCCCAGCCCCACAAAAATACCTAATTTGCTCAGGTTACACTATAGTTTTAGGGAGAGATGAAGAGAGAAAGGGAGACAAAGGAAAGAACAAAGAAGGATGAATATATATATATGACAATATATGATGGGAACATATCAATATATATACAAAGAAAGATAAATATATATATAAATATATATATATATATATATATATACACACACACATACATACATACATGAAGTAAAGAAGATGGAAAGCAAGGCAAGAAAGAAGCTATACCATTATTTAAAATTTTGGAGACTACCTATCTTCTTGTTACAGGAGTGAGTGTAGACATTTTCCCACATACAATTGGAGGTGCTGATTATTTCAACTCTTCCATAGCAAAATTTAACTGGAGGTTGCTTAAAACAGTAATCATGCCAAAAGGTGATGATTATATAATAAAATACAAAGTACATGAAGCAGAAGAATTTAAATCTGCTCATGATCTCTGTGATCATTTTAGTCTATATAATTATAGGATTCTCAGGGGAGAAATAGATGGGTACAGGAGTATGAAGGAAGGTTTCAGAAAATTTTTATTGTCAGGGATTAGCTATGTGGTGGTTTTTTTTTTTTTTTTTAATTTCCAGAAAACAAATACCAGAGTGGCAGAAAGAGGATTAGATAGTATGGGATTATTATCATTCTGGTTTTGGCTTGTAGGTT